>NC_056744.1:1522449606-1522749606 GCF_019279795.1 Protopterus annectens
TTGGCTCAGGGAGCTTTTTAGTTTTTCACTGTCTGTGGAAATAGGGATGGGGAACCTGGGTAGGTAATCTTCACTTTGATTCTTTTTTCCAAAACTCCCATAAATAAGGATGGGTAGGTGCCTGGTGTGCCTGTGAATTGTCACTTCCTGGGCTACCTTGTTTACCAGTCCTTTGGGATAGTTTTTTTCTAGGAACATCTGTTTGAGCTGTAGGCTCTTTTCTTTGAACTGATATTCTACTGAGTCTGACAAACTGCCCCTTGATTACGTTCTTTTTCATGAACTTGGGGTGTAGGCTGTTGTAATCAAGTAGGTTGTTCCTGTGTGTGGGTTTTCTGTAGATATTGGAGGCAAAAGTATTGTCCTCAGAATTGTAGCTTAGTTCAATGTCGAGGAAATTGACTTTCTTGCCCTTGTCTCCTATGGTAAAACTCTTGCTGTTCATGAGTTCTTCAAGGAAGGAGTCCAGTTCTTTTGTGGAGCCCTGCCAAAGAATAAAGAGGTCATCTATGTATCTTCTGTACAGGATGACCTTGTCAAACCCCTTAAGGTGGGTTAGGGTGTCTTCTTCCCAGGCACAGAGTACCAGGTTGGCATAGGCCGGGGCCATCTTGGCACCCATGGCTACCCCTTTGAGTTGTTGGTATATTATTTTGTCAAACTCAAAGTAGTTGTTGTTTAGCACTAGTTTCAATAGGGTGCAGAGGGTGTCTGCTCTTTCTGGTGCCATGTGCCTGTGTGTCTCTAAGTATCTCTTGACCAGCTGGGTGCCCTCTTTATGAGGGATGCTGGGATACAGTGCCGTGATATCTAGAGTGACCAGTTGGAACTGTGGGCTGCTGTCTGTGGGAGGATGTTCTTGTTGGATACTGTGGATTTCCTTCAAGAACATCCAAGAATCCTTGAGGTAGAACCTTGAGCTTTGGACAAGAGGGTTAAAATAGAAATCTAGCAGCTCAGAGATGTACTCTGTCTTCGTTCTTTTAGAGGAGACTATGTGTCTCAAAGGTGGGTTGGTCTCATCTTTGTGGATTTTGGGGATCCCAAATAGGTGGCCCACAGTTGGGGAATCCACAGACAAAGTCTAGCTCCTCTTCAGAGATTTTTTGTTTGTATGCTAGCAGGAGCAGGGTAGTATCTATGGTCCTGAATTTCTGCAAGACTACAGCTTTGGGTACCGAGCGGTAGCTCTGCCCATCACTTAGGACTGTCTGCATTTTACTTAAGTAGTCCGCCTCTGACATGACTACAACCCCTGCACCCTTGTCAGCTTTTAAAACTCTTATGTTTGGGTTGTGGCAGAGTTGCTGTAGGGCGGATCTTTCCTCTGGGGAGAGGTTGTTTTTGGTACGGGGTTGGGGTTTCTGGAGGAGAGCCGTGATCTCGGATTCACACTAAATACCTTGATGGAATGCATTTTTGTAATTGATTTCTGAAGAAGTTCACAAGCTTTGAAATATATATATATATATATATATATACACACACATATACATACACACACATACATGCATACATACATAAACACACACGCACAAATAAATGTGTGCGGGTGTGAAATAATTTGGATAGAGCTATAATATACTCCTTACTAGTGGTCTGAAATAACTGCCAGTTATTGATAGCTACCACCTTCAAATAAATGATTTGTACATATTCATCCATGAATTTAGTAATGTTCCTTATAAAGTGTTAAATATTCATAAAGTATTATTTGTAGTTTTGTGACAAATCAACCTTAAAACAGACACCTTGAGACTACCGTATACTACAAAACATCTAGTTCCTTGTATGTCAGATTAACAGTTACCCAAAATCTTCTGCTTAGCAATTTAAAATTTTACTTAGGCTTTACTGTAAACACAAAAAGCTACGTCGTCTTAAATACTTCAGGTTTGCCTGCTTAGATTGTAACTCTAAATAATGAATAAAAAGGTCTTATTACAACCCTCCATTTTCCATAGTAAATCATGTGCGCACAACAGAATGCAACTCAAATGAAACAGCTACACTACCGAAATTTTCTATGCGCACATTACAGACACCAAAGATTTCACATGAATACTACGGATTATGGCAAAACTGAAAAAAAATGTAGCAATGCAACCTGCTGTTGATATAATGCAACAAGCAGCAGTGATGTATTTCAAAAATGAGGACTGACACACTACTGATAGCACCTTTGTTATAAAGCATCACTGAAGACATTATCCATAACAGCAACAAAATATTGTACAACACTGCTTTAGGAGTCATACTTTAATAAATATCCGTAACATCACATACTAGACATGGATACTGTCGTAATCGGTAGGTTTCTGTAGCTAGACCTTAGAGTGCAAGGAATTACTACTAAGAATTGCAGGTGATCCACAAATCCTCCTCCATATAATGTTATCTGCAATAAAAATCTGTCTGTGTGAATGCATATGGGACTGAAGTAAACAATTTAGAAGAGCAACACCTGTATGCATACATTTCAAGACAACATCATTCTAGGAACTTATGACATCTGTAAAAGTTAACATTTGGATTAAATACAACTTTAAACATGTACCTTTTGAAATAATTAACTTTAACAGATGTACTAATTGCCACTACAGAAATTCCACCAGCTGCCAATGTATCTCTCACGCAGGCTATCAGAATGAAAATGCACTGTCTGTGTACACAGCTTTAAGTACCATTTCCGTCACATAATTAGTGAGATTAATTAAAATTCAAATATTTTGAATCTCATTCAAACATATGCATGTAAAGTGCAGTTATGCACCACAAACAAAATGGCTGTCTCACGTAAACACCCAATAGGTATTGAAAAATTATACCATGGCACGTGCCCATTATTTTCAAATAATCTTAGAAAAAGATATCAGCACCACTTTCAAATACTGATTTTGATTAATTTACTTACCAGGTCATTGCTAACTGCGACTTGAGTCGTACCTCAGTGAGCATTTCTCTGTGTTTCTGTTTTTCAGATATGAATGCATTGCAAATCACGATGGTGACTTTCAGGAGGATGCAGTGTCCATGCACCAAACTGGACAGAGGAGGAGACAGCACAGATGTTTACAACCTATGTTTGATTAGAGCAGAGGATGAAAGCCAGGTCCAGAAACTTCACTATGATCAATGTGTGGAACCTGATTGCGAGGGAGCGCTGACAGAGGACCTGGATCTTCCACGCTGGAAAGCAGGTTCGTCACTATGACGACCTCCATCGGATGGACGCAGCTGAGCTTCGAAGAACAGTTGATGACGTGGATCCCTACAGTGAGTACCAATATTCTACATGTTTCTTAGTATTCCTACAGATTTTACAGACATCTGCTCATTCCATTATAGTGGCACTATTTGATCCACATATATCATACAGATAATTTTTATAACCATATTTTAACTGCTGTAGGAACTGGCTTGTGTAGACAATTCAGTAGACTTTGTAATTACTACCTTCTTGAATGTGGGTTTACCATGACTATGTCCTTTTAAGACAGATGTCAGTGTTCCACACCAGAGGTCAATTCCTCATTAGTCAGATCTGACCACAAGCTAATCACCCTAGATATCCACATCACACCTCCACCCCACCCCCATTAGGGAAACCACTGTAAAAGATTTCTCCAAAGTCAACTTCACTCAAGACAGAAGTGGCAAACTTCACGACACCCATGCTGACTGACAATAGAGGGACGACTGCTGAATCCTATACAAATGCACTTTATAAGCACTTACACAAGTGCATGGATTGTGCAATCCCTAACAGAACCAAGATGCTATCCTCCAAAAAAAAAGGAAGCCAATCTGGTGGTTCCCTGTCATAAACAAACTCTACAACAGAAGAATCTGTTGCAAAAAAAAAAAAAAAAAAAAGTAAAAATCCCACGACTGGAGGAATGCCATGGTCAGCCTCAGTAAGAAGCTGAGAACCCTCAAAAAATCCTCCAAAGCTAGTTACGAAAATAAAATAGTCACTGATTCTAAAGACAACCACAAAGCATTCTATAGCTATGTCAAGAATCTCAATGACAACACTCAGATCTGCTCTGAGTTACAGCACAATGGCACTAAATATACAGAACCAACTGATACTGCCAACATCCTGGCAGATAGGTTCAGTGCTAACTTTACCACTCTCTCACCCCCTAAATGGCCCCATCACTATATAGGAAGAATGCAAACTTCCTGTAATCACGGCTGCACAGGTAAAAAAAAAAAAAAAAAAAAACACACATTCCAAATCCACGAACACAGCATCCATGGGACCTGACATCCCAGGCTGCGTTCTACATGAACTACAGAACAAACTGGCACCCCACCTAAGTACCATGTTCAATCAAAGCCTCACCTCAGGCTTTATGCCCACTGAATGGCACACAGCAACAGTTATCCCACTCTACAAAGGGGGAGCCACCACGGACCCCAGGAACTACCACCTCATTAGCCTGACAGAGCCTGGTCTGCACAGCTATGGAACGTATAATCATGGAACTTATAAACACTGACACTGATAATCTCCAAATTCTCGGCCCTACCTAGTTCGGGTTTGTAAAAGGCAAATCATGTCTCCTAAACCTAACAGACTTCTTTGAAGCAGTCACCAAAGCCGTAGATGAGGGTAAGGTGGTCCACACAGCCTATCTAGATCTCACCAAGGCTTTCGACACCATCCCCCACTCTGGAATTATAAACTCACTAAACTAGGTATAAATCCTTATGTCACAAGATGGGTTGCCAACTGGTCCACTGACCGAACCCACACTGTGAAAGTAGCAACTTCAGACCAAATGACAAATGGAGTACCACATGGTTCAGTACTAGGTCCTCTCCTGTTTGGTATCTACTTATCTGAAGTACAGGCTAACACAGATGATCTTTGGCTAACAAAGTTCGCAGATGACTGTAAACTAGGAGCCATAATCAAAACTCCTAACGATGTGGACATCCTACAAAAGGGCCTCACTGAGACAGATGCCTGATGTCAAAGCCATAGCCTCAAGCTCAATGCCAAAAAAGTGCATTGTCATCCCTTTTGGTAAAAACTTTGTACCCATGAACTACCACATAGGTGGTAGTCTACTTAACATCAAGTGTGATAAGAGACCTTGGGACACAGGTGGACAGTAGTCTCTCCTTTGATAATCACATTGCCACAGTAGTCAGAAAATCCTTCTATGTGGCACACCTCATCACAAAAAAGTTTCTCATCCAGGAAAAAAGGAGGTCATTGTTCCCCTCTACTCATCACTCATTAGACCCATTAGAGTACAATGCTCCTTTTGGTATGTACCTCACAAAACATCTACAACAACTGGAAAGGCTGCAGAAATACCTCACAAAGACGATTACCAGCCTCAAACAGATGCCCTACGTAGAAGGCTCCAGCTTTACTCTGTCGCATATCGCCTACTCGGAGGCAATCTCTGCCTAACATACAAAGCTATGTCAAACCCAGAGCTGCTGGACATGCTCCACTTAAAGAAATCTCAATCCCTTCATGCTACATGCTCTAGGGACCTAAATCTTGTCACCACAATAAACAGAACATGCTGGAGGGATAGATTCCTGTCCCGGAGACTTCCCATACTCTGGAACAAACTACCTACCTATATCAAAGAAAGCTCCTCTTTAGCACTCTTCAAGAAAAATCTTGATGATTGGATGGGAGATAGGAAATTCACCCCGGGGATCACTTCTGTGGCTCTGCTTGACAGGGGCACAGGAAAATAATTTTCTTGGGTGGCAAAAGCCAGGGTACCATTTGGCTAGGCTTATATAGGCCCTAGGGCCAATAGCCTCTTACTTACCTATGAAGATGTAGTAAACCATATGTACAACTACATAATTTCACATTACCACTGTTCTCATGCATCACTGATGCCTATAGCACCTAGGCCACGGATGACTGCGCTTATTATAGTTTTCGGTTATAGTCCCACTGTATCATCTATTGGACCATTACAAGGTGGAAGACAAACATATATTTACTTATATCATTCTTCCTATAAAAGTACATAGACATGTTTAATTAATGTAAACAAAAAAAAAAAAACAATGCTCAAAACAAAAAATGTTAATCTAGTGTTATGTATGACTTGACAGCTGTTATGTCTTCACTGTGAGAAGTGTAAAAACTACATGCCATTTTCCATATTCTGCCATGCATCCCAGGATTTCTAATAAATAGCTACAGTACCTGCTGTCTGCAATGAAAGCCTTGTACAATTCAGCTCAGCCTATACAACTGGCTAGTATGTCTTATGGTTTGGCTGTGGGTTCAAAACCACATACAGAAACATGTGACTTCAGTTAACTTTACTCATAAATTTTTTTAAGCTATGCATGGTTTTCCAAGGATTAACATTGTAATCCTTAACGGCCTAATAATCTCAGTCATTGAACAAATGGCGTTTAAAGAACAGGACATATTTGTTTATGTGTAGCATGTGCTGAGTGTCAGCTCGGCTTGTAAGGAAGCAAGTCAGCATGTTTACATTGCGTGTGCTGTGTGTTCCAGTCTTGAAAGGGAGCACACCTACCTAATATTGTTATACTGATGTCATGCATTCTTTTAGGAAAGCATTTTACAATTATTGATATTAATGTACAATTTGCAAATTGTTGTAAATAACTCAATTATTCATCATATTACTACGGATACATCCAGAATCAGTAACATTCTGTTATCAGCTATTTAACAGCGGTGTCAGTACCTCTTGATAAATCCTGTTATATGTCTGAATAAGAAGTTATGTACTTACGATAACGTTCCATGTTAGCTGTCTTCTCACCTTCTTTCTTGCTGGATGGGTTCGGAGCCGACTTGGCCCAATTCTAAAGCTCTATTTTTACCGGTTCAAGGCTATCCTATGTCCCATAATGCTAGGCGTCATATACCCAGATCTCGCTTGATAGCTAAACACTATGGACAAACATGTCCCATCACAAGAAAGAATAAATTAATGTAATATATATATATATATATATATATATATATATATATATATACACATATATACATATATATATATATATATATATATATATATATATATATATATATATATATATATATATATACAACTATGAGCCCTATAGCTTATCTCTTACCAGTGCTACCCAAAAAGGAGCAAGAGAGCTAGGGGGAAGAGACCACTCCGGTGACAAAAAAAATGTCTCACACAATACTCTAGGTCTTTCCAGGCTAGGGGGATGTAGGGTGGGACGCAAGATAGAAGGTGAGAAGAAGACAACTAACATGGAACGGCATGGTAAGTACATAACTTCTTAATGTTAAGTTGTCAATCTAGCCTTCATTTTTGCTGGATGGGACAGCGTCCCTAGCACCTTAGTCCTGGGTGGCTCAATGGAACAGACTCGAGTACAGTGTAACCAAAATCAGCCCGATTTCTGAAGGCAATATCCAGTTTGTAATGAGAAATGAAGGTATGAGGGGAGGCCCATGTGGCCGCTGCACAAATAGAATCCATAGGTAACCTCGCTTGAAAAGCCACTGAGGAAGCTAATGCTCTAGTAGAGTGAACTCTAGACTTGGTAGGGAGCTCCTTATGCCCCCAATTGATAGGTTAAAGTGATAAGAGAGGTCAACCATTTGGACAAGGTTACTTTAGAAACTGGAAGGCCTTGCTTCCCTTCCGCGTAGGACAGGAAAAGTTGTTCTGATTTTCTCGTCAGTTTAGTTCTATCCAGATAGAAACGTAGTTGATGGGGAACGTCCAAACAATGTAATCTTCTCTCAGCTCTATCAGTGTAATTTGGAAAGAAAACTGGGAGATCAATGGACTGATTGGGATTTTTTTCGGAGAGTACCTTAGGTAAAAAGGATGGATTAGTCCTAAGAGCCACTCTATCTTTGTGAAAAACAAGATAAGGGGGGGGCGCACAGAGAATGCTTGTAGTTCCGAAACCCTTCTTGCTGAGGTAATAGCTACCAAGAAAAGTGTTTTCCATGAGAGCAGTTTTAACGAGCAGGAAGCAGCAGGCTCAAAGGGAGGCAGAATTAAGGAAGACGGTACCAAATTTAGATCCCACGGTGGAGGGGGTGTCTTTGACCGGGGGGCCTAAGTAATAGGGTTCCCTTCAGAAAGACTTTGCACAGCTTGTGGGACATAATACTGATTTCTGACAAGCCAACGTGGAAATTTCCAATAGCCGCCAACCGGACCCTGATGGCAGCTGAAGAGCCTTTTTGGAAAAGTTCCGCCAAAAAAATATAGAACTGTTTGGACAGAAGCAGTGAAAGGGTCGACTTGATTTTTCCTTGCCCAAATAGAGAAACGTTTCCATTTACTAGCATATGTCCTTCTGGTGTTAGACTTGTGAGAGGCAAGGATAATCTCACGCAGTGACTGAGAAATTAAGGGAAGCCTGGGTAGGGTTAGAAGTGGAGCAACCAAGCTCTGAGGTTGAGAGATGAAAGGGATTGGTGCAGCCTGCCCGATTGATGGGTCAGAAGGTCTGGCACTCGGTCCAGATGCCAAGGCTGCTCCAGTAGATGACATTGCAGGAACGGAAACCAAACTTGCCAGGGCCAGTAAGGGGCAATGAAGATCATCCTGGATCTCAAGGCAGTTGCTTTCTGGACTAACTGAGTAATTAAGGGAAAGGGGGGGCATAAAGGAGACCCCGGGGCCAATCGTGGTCTAGAACATCTCCGGGAGGGAGACCCGAAAGAGGGTGAAGAAGTCCTGACACGTTGTTTTGGAAAGGTTGCAAACAGATCACAGCAAGGCTGACCCCACCTTCTGAAATTTTTTTCCACTACTAGCTGGTTGAGACACCACTCATGGGGCATGAGAATGGCTCTGCTCAGCCTGTCCACTATGACGTTGGACTTCCCGGGAATATGCGTTGCTACCAGAAACCGTTGAGAAGAGATCGCCCAATGCCAAAGTCTGAGCACTTCCCAACATAGGGGGTAGGACCTGGTTCAGCCCTGCTTTTTGATGTACCACACTACAGACATATTGTCTGTCTGAATTGCAATCGTCCCGGTGAGAAGAGAGTTCTGAAGGGCCTGCAACGCCAACAGCACTGCTCTCATCTGCAAGACACTGATGTGCAAGTGGCACTCGAGGGGTTGCCATGTGCCCTGGACTGTCCTGCCCTGAAAATGCCCCCCCTCCCACCCGATCAGGGAGGCATCCGTTGTCACGGTGGCAACCGGAGGGGGAAGAACAACCGGTCTGCCTTGGAGCACCTAAGGCGAGACCATCCACCAAGAGAGGTGTCGTTTGCATGACTGAGTGATGAGAATATTGTGAGACATGGGAAGCTGCTGAAAGGACCATTGGGAAAAGAGCATCCACTGCAGTATCCGCATATGAAAACGAGCTAGGGGGTAGCAAGGTGAATGTTGCAGCCATTAGACCAAGTGTTTTTAGTACAAGTCTGGCTTGGACCCTGTGCTCCTGTAGTAGGATTTGAACGTGGCTGAGAATGTCTGATACTCTTTGTGTAGGTAGTTTTGCTGACAACTCCGTGTTTAACACAGCACCTATGAAGGGGATATGCTGACAAGGCAAACTTTTCAAAATTTAGAGAGATGCCTAGTGCTTTGCACATTTGTACAGCGTAATCCCTGGCTTAAAGTAACGGGTGCCTGGTGGTGGCAGTAAGGAGCCAGTCGTCCAAATATAGAAACACCTGGAATCCTCGACGTCTCAGGTGAGCTGCAACCACTGCTATGCATTTGGTAAACACCCTGGGGGCTGTGGTGAGGCCAAAGGGCAGGGCTCTGAATTGATGATGACTGGCTCCCAGCCAGGAGCAGAGAAACCTTCTGGAGCGCCTGTTCATTCTGATATGGTAGGACAAATCATGAAGATCTATAGAGCACATCCAATTGTCCTGACCCAAAAAGGGAAGAATGGACTGTAGCGTGACCATCCAGAATTTCGTTCTTTGAACAGACTTGTTCAGCCTGCTGAGACCCAAAATCAGACTCCAGTCCCGTCTTTTTTGGTAACAAAAATAATTTGGAGTAGATTCCGGACCTTTGTTGGTCTGCTGGGACTGGCTGGATGGCTCTTTTTAAAAGCAGCTTTGAAATTTCTAACGCTGCTTGGTCTCTCAGACTGGGTGGAAGGTCTGGAAGAGGCCCTTTTGGTTGAAGTGGAGTGTGGATAAAGGGGATTTTGTAACCCTCGGATATGATCAACCGTACCCATCTGCCTTGCGTAAGGGAATGCCAGGCTTCTGGGTACAGTGAAAGTCTTCCCCCGATAGCCTCCGAAGGTGGACAGTCTGGCAGCTCCTCAGGGGTGCTGGAAAGGTTTGTCAGAGAAAGATACTCTGTTACCCTGATTCTGTGGACTCCCCCCTGCCCCTAGGGCGGCATCTGTTATTGTTCCCTCCTCTGCCTCTGGAGGGAAGCTCGCCATGTGTGTCAGGCAGTACTCCCTGTGGTTTGCGGAACCACATCTTTCCGCCCTTTTGACCCTTAGGGTACGGTCTAGATGGGGCGGAAAAATGGACTCCCACGGCAGAGAGAGTCTTGCCTTCCTGCTTGCACCTGGTCAAAGTATCCTTCACTTGAGGTCCAAACAAGGCAGAACCATTGAAGGGGGTGTTAGTGAAGGACGCCTTGAAGGGGTCAGCAAAATTGCAGAGCCACATCCAGACGTGTCTCCTTAGAGCAACACCCGTGCCTGCGGCCCTACTCGCTCCATCGGCCGCATAAGAGATTAGCCGCATGGAGGAGTTGACAATAGAGTTCAGGGTCCCCAGCTGGGAGTTATCTTTTCCTGAAACCCCACAGATGCCAGGTCCTGTAAGGTATCATCCAGTTCTTTAAGAAGGTCTCTCTGAAGAAGGGTGAAATGGCACAAGTAATTCAGCGACCGCATGGCAAAGGTCGCTGAAGAAAACATCCGCTTGCCATACCTATCCATAGTCCTAGATTCCTTATTAGGAGGATGGACAGGTACTGAAGGGTCAGTCAATTCCTTAGTGGCTGCCACCACCAGCAGGACATCCATGGGGACGCCCTTAGAGAGAAACAGTTTGCCTGCAGGGGCTGTAAAAAATTTGGTAGGCCTCCAGGGAGTTGGTTCCATAGTATCCGGAGCAGTCCACGCCTTCCGAGCCACCACCTCCATAAGTGGATCGAAAGGCGGGGACACCCAGGAGGTGGAAGGGCGAAAAGCGAACGCATCCAGATACACAGACTCGTCCACGGAAGGGTTGAGGGCAGACCAGTTCCCCTTCTGTTTGAGGATCTCAAGATGTCAGAGAAGGAGACATCCTCAGAGGGGGACCTTGGGGACCCTTCCGAATCATCCAGGTCGGTGTTAGATGTCACTGACTCGGGGGAGTCGACATGCTTCCTCTTGCATGTCCTCTTGGGCTCCCTGCAGGATCAGGGGAGGCCTCGGAAGAGGAGGAAATGCCCAATGGAGCAGCCTGGAGTGTCGGTTCTCCGCGCCTGGGGTCGGGAGGGTAGGCAGGGGCCGAAGCAAGCACCATAGAGGGAGGGACAGAGGAGGCAGACCGTGGAGCCGGTATGGGAGCCAGCACTCTCCTCATGACCTCAAAGGCACCCCTGTCAGGCAGGGAAGAGGGACCCCACTCCGAGGAGATGAGAGCTCCTCCTGGCACCGAGAGGGATGTCTCCGAGGCCGATGTCGGGGCCGAACTCACCTGCGCCGAGGCTCCAAGAGGGAGAACGGGGTCGGACAAGGGTCCGATGCCCCTTGCCCCCTCGGAGCAGAGGGAGTCGCGGCGCCCGGATCCCTCCATGGACTGAGCCAAGGAAGGTATCGGAGCAGACAAAGGAACCGATTATGGAGGGGTCGGTTCTGACGCCCCCACAGTACCAACCTCGACGACCTCCGGCTCCGAATTCAACATAGTAGTCGGAGGAGGAACATGAGCGGGTGTTGGGGAAGCCCCTGTCTGATGAGATGGGCTATGTAATAACTGGGCCAGGGCCTGCGACTTCAAAAGCCTGCTGACTACCCTCTCAAGGTCATGGTCCGAGAGCCTGGAAGACCTGGAGGAGTGAGACCTATGGCTCCGCTCCGACAACAAAGGGGACTTCGGAGCCGATCTGACTGACTCCAGTGAAGGAGACCTGGTGCCTTTTCTGCTTGTGGACGGCTCCGACACCAAAGTCGGAGCCGACTGAGGTCTCGATGCCGCGGTTCCAGCCAGAACAGACGAGGCAGAAAGAGAACCGCTCAGCGCCGGCTCCGAACTTGGAGCCAACGATTTGGTGAGCTTTGAAGGTTTTCCATTCATGGTCTTAGCCAGAGAACCTTCAGGATTTAATAAGCCTCTAAGAATGAGCTTATTTCTGCGCTCCTGCAGGACTCTGGGGCTAAAAGCGTGGCAGATGGAACAAGAGTTCTGCAGGTGCAGAGGGCCCAAACAATACACACAAGAAGTGTGACTGTCTGTCAGAGACATCTTCTGACAGCACGAGTCACACTTCTTGAAACCAGATACCTTGGTATCCTTAGACATACTACTACAAGTACAAGTAAAAAATAGACACACTCAAAGGAAAAAAGGGTTGAGATTAACTAAAGGAAAAAAGGGGAACAGAATTCCTCACAGACACACACTAAGGGGAATCTGTACTACTACTAAGGGGGGAGGGTCAGAGGCCCATCCACCTTAAGGGTGGAAAAGAAGAGAGAAATTTACTGAGGGGGGGGGGGGGGGAGTACAGTTTTGTACCTACCATAAATGTAGATGTTCGAAGATCCACATTGCTGCAGTCCTTACACTTGGGTAGTCCGCTGTCCTCGGTCGGCCCGAATATCAAAGTATAAGGCTGACGTCGGTCAAGGCGCATTTGACTGACATCAGGACGTCAGGGTACAAATGCGCATGACCGACGTCATATCCTCAGTCTTTTCTTGCCCCAGATGTCAGAAGACCCTAAAAATAAAGGTCAAAACCAAAAGACAGCAAACAAACATCCAAGCACCCTTGCCCTAAATATATGTACAAAATATACACTATATACACAATATGTACCACTCAACCCACACAACCACCTCTAACTACAGAGGGGAAGGAGGGAGGGTAAATTGGACTGCAGCAATGTGGATCTTCGAACATCTACATTTATGGTAGGTACAAAACTGTACTATGTTCTTCATCTCACATTGCTGCAGTCCTTACACTTGGGTAGAATCCCAAAGCAGAGGTATGGGAGGATGGCCAAACTATAAGGAAGCAGGAGCTGCCAAAATGCCCTGCAAAACAGCAGTGGCAAAACCAGCCCTGGATTTAGAGTAAAGTGGCAGGTGATAATGCCTAGAGAAAGTATGCACTGAACTCCAAGTAGCTGCCTCCAAAATATCCTTGGTTGCCACCCCTCAAAAAGCTGTCAAGTGGCCGTAGCTCTAGTGGAATGAGGCCTAATCCCGGCTGGAATCTCCTTGCCATGATGGGAATAACAGAAAGCAATGCAAAACCCAATCCACTTAGAAATAGTTTGTTTTGACACAGGCTTGCCCTGAGAACTCAAAGCAAAAGAAACAAATAACTGCTGAGACTGCCTGAACCCTTTAGTTCTGTCCAAATAATATCGCAACTGCCTGTGTACATCTAAAGTGTGCAAAATCTTTTCCCCTTTATTTTGGGGATTTGCATAAAAAGTAGGCAAATGAATAGTTTGGTTTAAAGCCACACTAGAAACCACTTTAGGCATAAAGGAAGGATTAGTACGTAAAGATACCCTATCCTTATGGAAAATTAAGAAAGGCTCAACCGCCATAAGGGCCTGCAATTCAGAAACCCTTCTTGCAGAGGTAATTGCCAACAAAAAAGCAGTCTTCCATGATAAATATTTCAACTCAGAAGTAGCTGCAGGCTCAAAAGGTTGTAGAGTGAGTTTCTCCAACACAAAATTGAGATCCCAAGCAGGAGTAGGAGCTCTTCGTGGGGTCTTATATTCTTTGCCCCTCTAAGAAATTGCTTGAACAAAGGATGAGAAAACAATGGTGGGTCACAATCATAGTGAGCGAAATTGCTGCAGCATGAACCTTAATAGAAGAGAAAGACAAACCTTTGTCCAGTAACTCAGTAAGATATTGAAGAGCCACACTCAAATTAGGCTCAGAAACATCAAATTCTTTTGCTGCACTCCAAAATAAAAATCTCTTCCATTTATCTGCGTACACTTTCCTTGTACTAGGCCTTCTAGCTTCCAAAATCACATTCAAAACTTATTGTGGAAGTTGAGACCCTCTATGGTTCAAAACAGAATATGCCAGGCTGTTAGGTGAAGAGAGTGAAGTTTGACATTCAGCAAATGGCTGTCCTCCTGTGACAACAGGTGTGGAATCGAAGGCAAAGGCCATGGAGGCTTCCATACCAGACTTCTCAGTAATGGGTACCAGTGCTGTCGAGGCCAATCTGGAGCTATTAAAATCATCCTTGGCTTGTCCTGTCTGACCTTTAGAAGTACCTTTGGGAGGAGAGGCAGAGGTGGAAAGGCATACACATGAAGATTGCTCCAATTGAAAGAAAGAGCATCCACTTTCCAAGCTGTGGGATGAAACCTTTTGTGCAAAACTTTGGCAGCTGATGGTTTAGTGGAGAAGCGAACAGATCTATGTCTGGAGTTCCCCATGACACTGTCAATTTCTGAAATACATGAGGATCCAATTTCCACTCGTGGGGATCCATAATTCGCCTGCTCAACACATCTGCTAAGGAGTTCTGTGCTCCTGGCAGAAACCTTGCCTGAAGATTGAGCTGTAAACTGAGAGCAGTCTCCCACAAAATCATTGCTTGCCTGCATAGAGGATAAGAATGTTCCCCCCTTGCTTGTTGATGTACCACATGACAGTTGTGTTGTCTGTTAGAATCAACACCTGCCCTGGAAGAAGTAAATCCTTGAAAGCTATTAATGCAAATTGGACTGCTAACATCTCCTTCAGGTTGATATGTAGATGTTGTAGTCTGGCAGGCCACTTGTCTTGTATCCACTTTCCATTTAGATGAGCTCCCCAAGCTTTGTCTGAGGCATCTGTCGTTAAAATCTGACTCGCCTCTGGCCGGGTCACAGAGAGTCCCTTGTTTAGGTGACATTCCTGAGCCCACCACAAAAATTCCTTTTGAATGCAAGGTATTATTTGAATGACAGTGTCTAGATCCTGGCAGTGCTGTGTCCATACATTTTGAGATACCATTGCAGCTTCCTCATATGCAGTTTGGCATTGGGAAGCACCAGAATACAAGATGCCACGAACCCTAAGGCTTGAAGGACTGTCCTTGCAGTCAGCCCGGACTGATGAGATAGCTGATGGAAGTAAAGGGATAGACTCTTTTGTTTGTCCGGGGTTAAAAAGGCCATCTGGGATGCTGTATTCAGTCTCACACCCAGAAAGCACATATCCTGAGAGGGTACTAGACTGGACTTTATTTCGCTTCACAGAATACCCCAGGCATCTTAGCACTGCTATCACATATTCCAAATGATGAAGAAGCTCTTCCCTTCCTTGAGCCAGAATCAGGCAGTCGTCCAAATAAGGATAGATCTGTATTCCTTTTAGCCTGAAGAAAGCTATCACTGGAGCCAGAACTTTCGTGAACACTCTGGGCGCAGTAGATAAGCCAAAGGGCAATGCAGAGAACTGATAGTGAGAAGTCCCAGCTCGAAAACGCAGATACTTCCTGCAACTTAGTCTGATAGGAACATGAAGGTAAGCCTCCTTGAGATCCAAAGTTACCATCCAATGATCTTTGCCCAGCAGAGGTAAAAGCTGCTGTAACGTCAACATTTTGAACTTGGGAATGTCCAGATAAGTGTTGAGGGTAGATAAATCCAAAATTGGTCTCCACGTGTTCCCCTTCTTTGGTACTAGGAACAGGCGAGAATAAAATCCTAGACCCACTTCTGGCATAGGGACCGGCTGTATGGCCCCTATTTGGAGTAACAGAGAAACTTGCTTGTGAGCCTCTATTCTTTGTTGAGGAGGAACGTCTGGCATGCCTTTGAAAGGAGGCAAGGTATGGAAATAAAACCTGTAACCGTGGTGTATGATATCCAATACCCATCTGTCTTGGGTAATTAAACTCCAATTTTCTTTGAAAAGTGCCAACCTTCCTCCCAAGGGTGCTGCCAGACGAGAAGGCTCTGGCAGCTGAAAAGGTAGGTCATTGGGTCTGTTTACGAAAAGACTGACCCCTGCCCTCACCCGAAGACTGTGCAGGAGAACTCCCTGTTCTAAGCCTGAAAGAGCCCTGAGCTCTACCCCTACCACGTCTAGATCTACCCCTAGACTGGGAATCATAAGAAGGATATGTCCACACCTTAGTAGGCCAATTTCTACTAAACTTTGGAGGCTGGACCTGCAAAAAATCTTTAACAGTCTGCATAGACTTAGCCTTGTCTTCCATTTTCTTTAAAACTGCCTCAACAGGAGGACCAAACAACACGTCAGATTGTAAAGGAGCATCTAAAATCCTTGTTTTAACATGTTCAGATAAATTTTGATCCCTCAGCCAGGCGTGCCTGCGAAGAACTGACCCAGTGGCAGCCACCCTAGACGAGGCCTGTACAGCATCAAAACCACATTGCAAAGAATGCTTACCCACCTGTTCAGAAACATGTACTAAATCTTGCAACTCTTTACAATCAATACCTTCTGCCAGAGCATCAACCTTAGACTTCAATTGTGAAAGGAGATAGTTTTGGTATTTCAACATGTGAAACTGGCAATTCAAAGCCCTCATAGCAAGAGTGGAAGAAGTATAAACTTTCTTTCCCCATCTATCCAAGGCCCTGGCCTCTTTGTCTGCAGGAACCGGATTCTTTACAACAGAAGCCTTAACACCTTTAGGCCCCTGGCTAACAGTTTCTGGGTCTGCCCTAGGACTCTTAAAAGATACTTATGAGCTTCAGGCACCCTGTAATACCTATCCGGTTTAACAGGAGCAGGAGGCAAAGAATCAGGATTAAGAGAAGCCTCTGTAAAACATCTTCCACTACATCCAAAACAGGAGGTATAGCCAAAGGCCTATGCTGGGGTAAAACAAAATTCCCTAAGCCTTTTCCTGGAATCAGAGAAGTCCTGACCTTCCCACTTAAAATGCTCCCTCATGGAATGAAGAGTTTCTGAAAAAGAAAAATCCTCAGGAGGAGAAGCAGAAGGAGTAGAATCATCCACATCAGAATCAGAATAAGGAGAGTACTCCTGCAAGTCTTCAGCCGAAGACTCTGAAATATCTGAAGCCTGCTCAAAACTCCCTAGCTCAGGCTCCACCCTAGGTCTCTTATCAAGAGGGGGCATAGAACCCCTAATCAAAGTAATCAAATCTTCTGCCATTTTAAGCATATGCTTCTTGGGCACAGTTCCTGAAGAGCTAGGGTAACACCAACTGAAGCTAAACCTGGCCTGCCCCTGGGAGAAGCCTTGGAAACAGAAGGAGAGGGCCTAACCACCCTAGGCAGGGAGGGGAGTATAGTAACCTGAGAAGCCCCATCAGCCTGGCCTGCCTCCTGAGAGGCCACATCCTGCAATAACAGAGTCTCTCCCTGGGATCCCAAAGAAACCTCCGGTGGAACCAACGGCTCCACCGACACCTCTAAAGAACCGGCGTCCGGTACCGACGGTTCCTCTAGCCTAGGTTTAACTGCTTTGTCCTTGCGCTTCTTCGAAGAAGCGGGCGTCGGAGCATCCGACGGCATTTTATAATTGCACCGCTTCCCGAAGACTAACCTGGCACAATCTAATCTTCTCTTAATAGTGCGCTTATTGAATCTAGCACAAGAGCGACACCCAACAACGTCGTGCTCAGGCCCTAAACAAGGAATACACAAAGTATGGTAGTCTCTATGCGGAATCTGTTTCCCACAAGAAATACAATTATTCACTTTTTCTGACATCCGGTAAAACACTGAGGCAAGAAAAAACCCAAATATTCCCCAACGGGGTACTTAGCCAACTTTGACTCGGTCTGAAACTCCGAAATCGAACAATTTCAGAACGCCAACCGGCACTTGCAACGCTGCTTCTGCATCGGACCATGCGGCAAAAAAGACTGAGGATATGACGTCGGTCATGCGCATTTGTACCCTGACGTCCTGATGTCAGTCAAATGCGCCTTGATCGACGTCAGCCTTATACTTTGATATTCGGGCCGACCGAGGACAGCGGACTACCCAAGTGTAAGGACTGCAGCAATGTGAGATGTTCTAGTCGCTATCTCTCTAAGTATCTCTCTAAGTACTAAATTAAGTAATCTAGGAAAAAACTAAGGAAAAAAACACTCTACAAAAGCTAATATTTAAATATACGACCTGGAGCCACTGAAAACACAACCTCGTAGCGGAAGCAGCAAACGAGATCTGGGTATATGACGCCTAGCATTATGGGACATAGGATAGCCTCGAGCCGGTAAAAATAGCTCTCGAACTTTAGTATTAGGCAGAGTCGGAGCCGAGGTTCGGCTCAATTTTTGTATTCTGTTTAAACTGGTGTGAAGCACTGTTTTGTCATGAAATACTGAAGCCAATTATACAACAGACTCACAGTGCAATTTTGAGGGACTGTAATGCACCCATTGACAGTTGCAAGGAAGTGCAGGAAAGATGTATGTATTTAACTAGTGATGTGCAATTTCAAGGAAAAAAGGTCTTCACACTTACTGTAGATCAGAGTGTATGTGCTGTGTCTTTGAGCATGTCCATATAAATTCCAGGCACATGCAATCCCTAGTGCCATTTTGAAAAAGCAGCCAGACAATGAGCATGCATGATTGGTTAGTTTGTATACAAGTTAGTTACAACAGAGTCAGCAAACTTCTATACTAATGGGTTTGTATAAAATAAAGCTGCTTAAACAGAACCCATGAACACACTTCTAATGTGCCCAAAGTAGGACAGTGACACAGTGTCAGAACCAGGATTGCAGAGAATAATATTTGGTGCCATGAGGTGCAGAGACAACAGTGAAGGTAAAACTAATAGAAATGAGCAGGAAAAAGCCAGAAAAGAATCAATGAGAATTAGCAGAAAGTTTGTAAAAAATATATATATATATATATATATATATATATATAGATATATATATATATATATATATATATATATATATATATATATATATATACATATACATATACACACACACACACACACAAAACAGGGCATTACAAGGCCACGAACAGCAATATTAAGGAAGCAGACAGAACAAAAGTTTTATTAACAAAGGGAAATGTTTAAAGGTATTTGATAAAACTATTAACAGTAAAGCAAAACAAGTACAAAGTATAATGGGCATGAAAAGGGCTTAAATGAGCAAAATGAATATAATAAGGGTAAAATGGACACATTAAGCGGGTTTATGTCAAATAAACTAATGCTTGAAATGTCAAACGTCATATGGTCAAGACCATATGATCGACACTTCAAGTGTTCGAAGGTTGACTAACGGCACTGTACTGTACATAATGGGAGAATTTCCCTTTTCTGTACTGAAGTGCAATCTCAGAGTTAGTATATTTAAGTAGAGAGGGTGTAGGGAGTGCAGGGGGCTTGGCCCCCTGCTTGCATCGTTATTTTTTTTTTATTATATATTCGAACATTCAAATATCGACCATATGGTCTCCAACATACGGTATTCAACATTTTGGATGCTCGAATATATAACATAGACCCCACTGAGCATGTGTTTTGGCATAACTACAACTTTGTACTGTATCAAGGGCATAAACGTTAGTCAAAGTATTTCAGAATGGGTAAAAGTGTTTACAGAGTGTGCTTATTACTGTGCATGTATTTCAAAGAGTTTACTGTATGCAAAGTGCAACTATATCGTGAAATGCAGTCAAAATATAGCCATTTCAAAAAGTTGCTTGTGCTGAGTGTTTCTATTCACAAAATGCCACTATTATAGGGATTTTTGCACTGTAAAGAGTTGCCTAGCAAGGTACCACCATTTTGGGGATATTTCAGTGTGCTGTGTACAGTTTATTCACAAAGTACAATTACTTCAAAATGTTACTGATTTTGAGCTTCTCTTGCCCAGCTCATTTGCATCGTGCAGTTATTTGAAATGCTTTTTAAAATGCTGATAAATGACTTTAGCAATGCAAGAATTTCAAAAGTATTACAGTGCCCGAGAGACACTTCACAGAGTTCAACTATTCAAAGGCACCATGAGTTGTCCAGTAGCATAACATTGAGAAGCCCAAAAGCATAACTTCAAAGGCACTGGACAAAGTTACAAATACTGGCATATGTGTGAATGTTCATGCTTATTTGCAAAACCCTTCACTGGTATGTGTTAAAATGGCAGACTGATTTCAAAAGCCCTTACCTCTTGTATTTGATCAGAATATTGTAGAGAATATCTGAGCAAGAGTACATTTTTATACAAGCAGCTTTTGCAGATAGAGATGCATTCACTGAGCAAGAGTACATGTTTATACAAGCAGCTTTTGCAGATAGAGGAATTCACCAAGGCAATCATTTTGCTGAACCTAGCTGGGTCAGAAGCCACAGAAAGAGAGCATCCACCTGTGTATGCACCAGCAGTATATGAAAGGGAAGGTGAAACCAGTCATACTGTTGTACAGGTTGAGTCAAGGGAAGACCCAGAGTGTTTGAAGCTGAAGTTCAGAAAAATATGTAACCCCCAGACAAATATTACATTAGAGAGGCATTTGTTTTACACAAGAGATCAGAAACCAGGGAAAACTTTTGCAGCTTACATAACTGAGCTGAGAAACACAGCTAAACCATGTCAGTTTGGTGACTTAAAAGATGAGTTGATAAAGGACAGGCTTGTGTGTGGTATTAATGCTGCTGTGAGAAAGATTTTGTTTCATGACAGTGATTTAACATTCAGCAAAGCCGTACAGATTTGTCAAATCCACAAGGTGACAAAAACACACAAGTATGCTTGCAGGTGACAAGAGCATGGTTTCAAAAGGCTCCAGAGGAACTGCAGACAGCATGCAACACGTGGCGAACAGAAGTAGGCCCAAGTACAAGGCAGCTGCAGTTCCTACAGCATTTCCTGGGAGGAGTCGTAGCTTTCCAGCAAGTTCTAAGACTAGTGCAGTACAGGCATGAATCAGCAAAACTCAAGTCTAGCTTTATTGTTAACTGTCACAACTGAGGTGCAAATCATGAGTCTAAGAGATAAATGCTTAGCATTTGAGCAGCAGTGTCACAACTGTAAAAAAAAAATGGAACCATTTCCAAAAGTTTTGCAAATCAAGTAAACCTCACACAGCTGTAAAGAAAGGTCACACAAAAAAGCAAAAGTAGAGCTGAATCAGTCAGTTTTCTATGTAGATGGTGTATTAGTGCTTGGTAAAACAGTTGATGCAGTGAATTTGTTACCAAGAAGCAAAGTGTGAAAAACCCACAGAGCTTAAAGTATACACTGGTTCAAACTGCAATGTTATATCAGCAGACACACATTTGCTAAAATGAGAACTAATGAACAACTCAATGTGACCAACAGTGCGAAACCTGTTGCTTATGGAGGTGAAGAAATTCGGGTCTATATTGAAACACCAAAAGCTGAAAACAGCGAACGAGGTTTCAGACACATTTTCAGCGAAAGCTGAAATATGTCGAAACCACAGAACAGTGATTTCTTTCCTAGGGAAAGAAATTGCTGTTCCAACAAAAGCATTAAACACTTCTAAACACATACACACGTACCCTAACTGTACCCACCCAAAAAACAGTGAACAACTGAATACACATATGCACATAACCCAACCATACATCTAACAAAAAAAAGTAAACATTTTAAAACATACGCACTTACCTTAATCGGCACCCTAACCCTAAGGTCAGTAACTCTTGCACATTTACGTAAACAGTTCCAAACACATACACACTTACATTAACCCTGATTCTACCCCCTCAAAACAAAAGTAAACAGCTGAAAACACATACACACGTAACTCAACTATACATCTAACGCAAAAAAAAAAAAACAGTAAACACTTTCATACATATGCACTTACCTTAACCCACACCCTAACACTAACGTTAGTAACTGTTGCACATTCACACTCAGGAGCTATGCCAGAAAAGGGACCACACTACGGTGCAGAACACGGCAAAGCAACGAAACGGTCAAGCGAATTCTTTCCCAGGGAAAGAATTCACTTAACAGTTGTTTCGCTGTTTTGCCTGTTCGCTCTTTATGTGTTGACAAAAACACATTCAACAAAATGCGTTTTCATTGTTCTTACAGGAACCCAAGAAATTCAAACCGAAGGCTAAATTATGCTTTCATGTTATTTGGCCAAGACCTGTTACTCTATGTAGTCCAAGACCAGTACAGTCTTTATTGGGTCTCAAAGACAGCTTGAGAATAAATCTGCCTTCTTTTACCAAAGAAGTTCATCACATAAGTGCATTGCCAAGTTCTAATTTTTCTATGCTATTTTCAATGACAAGTTAGGCAAACTTCCAGTCATGTGTTCCATGAAGTTAGACCCAGGGGTCACTCCAGTAGTCAGACCAGTAAGAAGAGTTCCAACAGCTATGCAGGATAAAGTGAAGGCTTAGCTGGATAAAATGGTGCAGCAAGGTGTGATTTGTCCAAAGAACCAACAGAATGGGTGTCCATCCATGGTAGCCACTCACAAAAAAAAGGCTCAGAATATGTACTGATCCAAGAGATTTGAACAAACCATATCATCCAATGCACACAGTCAAAGAGGTCGGAGCCCTAATAAGAATGCCACTGTTTTTTCTGTCTTGGATGCAGAGAGTTCATTTTGGCAAGTGATGCCTGATCTCAAATCCTCATTTCTAATTACTTTTGGTACTCCATTTGGCAGATACAGATTCCTAAGGATGCCACTTGGAATAAATTCTGCAAGTAAAATCTTTCAATGTGCAATGGGGCAAATGTTTTCAGGTTATTCTTGTGCCATAATAGTAGATGATTTACTGGTTGGAGGCAATGGTGAAGCAGAGCATGACAGAAACCTAAAGAACATTCTAGACAGAGCATGTGAAGTAAACTTGAAGCTTAATTCTCTGAAGTGCAAATTCAGACTTCCAGACGTTACAAATGTGGGTCATTTATTTACCAGAACTGGCTTGAGACCAGACCCAACCAAGCAAGCAGCTGTTCTTGAGATGTCAGCACAAGGCAATGTACAACTTCTACAATGGTTTCCTAGGCACAGTCAACTATTTAGGCAAGTTTATACCAGACTTCAGTGAGTTGACAGCACCTTCAAGAGAGCTAATGAGCAAAAACAGCACCAGAAGGCATTTGAAGACCTTAAGCAGAAAACTGCCAACTCACCTACATTAAGACTCTATGATGTGAACAAACCAGTCACTCTTTCCTGTGATGCTTCAACATTTGGTCTTGGCGCAATTATACTTCAAGAGGGCAGACAATTAGCCTATGCATCTAGAACATTTACCCAACCTAAGATGTATGCTCAAACTGAGAAGGAGCTTTTGGCTACAGTAACTGCATGTTCCAAATTTCATGATTATATCTATAGGTTCATAGGTTGGTACTGGGCTATCTGCCCGAAGGTATACATCAGCCTAGCCACATTGTGCAGTATTCACCGCCCCTTTAGTAGTTCCCTAGACCCTCGTACTAGCAGCTAGTACCCTTGGCCCTTATCTAGTAGTTCTGTTGGTGTGATCCCCGGTGTGAACTTTCTGTTACCCATCCACTCATCAAGGTTCCTCTTGAAGAGCGATAGTGAGGGGCTCTGTCTTATGTAGATCGGGACCCTGTTCCATAGTAAGGGAAGTCTCTGCGAAGGGAATCTATCCCTCCAGCATGTTCTATTCATTGTTGTGTTGAGGTTTATATCCCTAGAGCGTGTAGCGAGTATATGTGGTTTTGCCAAGATGGAGCATGTTCAGCAGTTCTGGGTTGGACATGGCTCTGTACGTTAGACAGAGATCGCCTCTGAGAAAGCTGTATGCAACAGAGAACAGTCAGGTTTTCAATCATGCTGCATAGGGCAACTGTGAGGCCAGTAATCCTCTTGGTTACGTACCTCTGTGGTCTCTCCAGCTGCTGATGTCTAGCCAGGTACATTCCAATTGATGCATTGTACTCAATAATGGGTCTGATGAGGGAAGAGTAGAGGGGCACCATTACATCCTTAGATCTTGATGCAAACCCTTTCGTGATCAGATGGGTCACATAGAAGGATTTTCTAACCACTTTGGCAACATGGTTATCAAAGGAAAGTTGACTATCTACTTGGGTCCCTAGATCTCTTATTTCTTCTTCAGATTTCAGGGGATTACCTCCTATGTTGTAGTTTGCGGGTACTCTGTTTTTTCCAAACATGGTTATGGTTGAGCTATTCAAATTGAAACTGATTACCAACCTCTAGTTACTATTCTAAAGAAACTTATGCATTCCACTCCAGCGAGATTACAAAAAAATTATGTTCAAATTGCAAAAGTACAACTTCAAAATGGTCTATACGAAAGGCAAATTGCTCTATACCTTATCCAGATCCCCCAGAAATACAAGAGAACAGCTCGAAGCAGAGAATTCTGACTTTGATGTGATAGCAGTGGGTAAGAGATCAAACAAAGACTGATCCAATTTTGCAAAAGCTCAAGCACTACACTATTGTTGGATGGCCGTCAAAGCAATCTAGTGTACCACCTGAAGTGCAAACCCATTTTCCTTACAAGGATGAATTGCTGACTGAAGATGGCATTATTTTCAAAGATCCTAAAACTGTTATTCCTGCTTCCTTACAACATGAATATATCCACATTTTGCATCACGGTCACCCAGGTTCCACATCCACTAAGAGAAGTGCAAGAGAATTAGTATTTTGGCCTTCATTACCAAAAGACGTTGATAAACTACTTTCTTCTTGTTCGGTATGCAATAGTACTAGATTGTATTTGTACAGAGAACCACTTCAGTTACATCCAGTTCCAGAACTACCTTGGTCAACAGTAGTCACTGATATCTTCGAGTGGAACAATCAACACTACTTGTTTTTGGTAAAATATTATTCACACTGGTTCGAGACTGAGCTACTACCTAACCTCACATCCACTGCTTTGAAATGCTATTTCTCAGTCCATGGTAGTCCATACAAAGTTCTTTCTGACAATGGTACTCAATTTACCAGTCAGTTATTTCAGAAATCTGCAAGAGAATGGGACTTTGTACATGTCACTAGCAGTCCTGAATATCCTCAAACTGTCTAGCTGAACACGCAGTGCAGAGTGCAATGCAATTCCTTGAAAGGTCAAAGTATGACAATACTGATGTGTTCTTGAATTTGCTTAATCTCAGAAACATACCCCATGGCAATATTCTGGGATCACCTGTTCAAAGACTACTTTCCAGGCAAATCAGAACTACGCTACCCATTAATTCCAGTTTACTAAGGCCTAAAGTTAAGAACAATAAAACCATCAAGACTCAATTGTTTAAGAAGCATAATATCCAGAAGTCCAGTTACGATAGATCGAGCAGATTACTTTGTCCGTTGAGGGAAGGAGAGAGAGTACAAATACAAACTGCAAAAGGTTTCAACCAAATCATCACAACACTGTTTCTGTGAAGTAGACTCTCAATCTAAGAACGAACCAAATGTTCCCATACCAGATTGTGTTCAAACCTCCAATTCAATTCCCGAAAATGTTCCAAACATTTCAAAAGGTTGAACATTTTGTAGAGACAGCTCCTGTTGCTAAATCTAATTCCCAGTTTTATGTCACATGATATGGACTAATATCTAAGCCCAGTGTGAAATATGCAGCAACGTGGACTTAACTGTGTATATATGTACCTAGACTTGTATAATGCATGAGAACGAATTACCTGTGATATCTGCATGCCAAATAGATTCATAACATTGCATGATCTATTTCTCAGAGGGAAGATGTAGATCACAGCGTATATTCTGTCTTTAAGAAGCATGTCAAAGACTGAGGGTGCACGTATAAATTCCAGGCACATGCAATCCCTAGTGCCATTTTGAAAGGGCAGCCAGTGAGCATGCACAAAAGCTTGACATGAGCAGATGACCCGTCCTTCTGAGATACAGATGTGGAATCAAAGGTAAAGGCCAGCAAAACTTTGGCAGCTGGTATTATGACAGTGTCCAAATCCTGGCAGTGCTGTGAAGTAAGGATAGATTGAATTTCCTTTGGAAATAAGCTATATCACTGGAGCAGAAAACAGTTAATCTCACTGGCAGTAGATATAAGCAAAGGGCATCTTGAACTTTGGATGTCCAGATAAGTGTTGAGAGACTGGGAATCATAAGCAGGATATGTCCATCCCTGCACCTGCAAAAATCTTTAACAGTTTGCATAGACTTAGCTTTGTCCTCCATTTCACATCAGACTGTAAAGGAGCATCCAAAGTCTTAACATGCTCAGCTAAATTCTGATCCCTCAACCAGGCATGCGAACAGAACTAGTGGCAGCCACCCTCCTGTACAGCATCAAAACCACATGCAAAAGAATGCTTACCCACTTGTTCAGACACATGAACTAAATCTAGCAACTCTTTACACTCAATACCTTTAGATTTCAGTTGTGAAAGGAGATAATTTTGATATTTTGCCTTAACACCTTTAGGTCCCTGATAGGACTCTTAAAAGATACTTATGAGCTTCAGGCCCCATTTAAAGTGCTCGAGTCTCTGAAAATGAGAAAATCATCCACATCAGAATCAGAATACCTCTGAACACTGTCAAAAAAATCAAATCCAGGTTCCACCCTAGGCCTCTTATCAGGAGGGGGCATAGAACCTCTAATCATAGTAATCAAATCTTCAAGCATATGTTTCTTAGGCACAGAACCTGAAGTGACTGAAGCTCTTGGCCTACCACCAAAAGAAAAAGAAAGGAAACAGAAGGAGGCTCTAACTCCTTGGGGAAGAGGGGGAAGAACAGTTACCTGAGAAGCCCCTCAGCCTGGCCCTACCTCCTGAGAAGCACATCCTGTAACAGTAAAGTCTCTGCCTGAGACTCCAAAGAAACTCCTGGCAAAACCTCTGGCGGACTGCGGTTCATCAACCCTAGGCTTTTTTTTATTTTGTCCTTGCGCTCTTGGGCGGCGCGGCGGGGAGCATCCCGGCGGCATTATTTTATAAAGCGCTTCCCAAACACTAACCTGGCACAGTCTAACCTTCTCTTAATAGTGTTTTATCCGGCCTAAACAAGGTATACACAGGTATGGTAAATCCTATCCTATGATCTGTTTCCCACACAAAAATACAGTTATTCACTTTTCTGACATCCGTTAAATACTGAGGCAAGAAAAAAAAAAAACTCTGATTCGGTCTGAAACTCCGACTTCAAAATTTCAGAACGCCAACCTGCTGGTATTCGCGGACTGACACTGGGACTACCCAATAGTTAGGACTGCAGCAATGTGGAATGAAGAACATCTGCAGTTGTTAGCTTGTACGTAAGTTAACGTCAGTAAACTTCTACTGTGATGTGTAAAATAAACCTGCTTGAACAAAACCCACAAAGGCTCTTCTACTGTGCCCAAAGTAGGAGAGCGATACATACCATTCTGAGTCCATAATGTATAGCAACATGTATGTTTCTGTCCACACGAGCTGGTTGTTACAAGACACTGTCTAAGAATGGATTATCTCAACTACTGATAATTTCTCAGCACACAGCACTGATACAAATGTAATATGAAAAGAGTTTAGCAGCACATGTTCATAGTTTGCGATCCTAAGCCAAGGTCATTTTTAGTACACCATCAGGATGATGTCATAACTCTCGTCACTGCCTGTGAAACATGCTTTTACAGTTAAGATGTGTTATGAAGGCAGATCGGTCTCACGTTTAGACTCAATGCAGGTTTCATCTGCAGGTTTAGGTTCATAGGTTCATACTAGGCTATCTGCCCTGGGGCAATTATAAGCCTAGCCCGATTCTGTATGGCTTACGCCACCCCTCGATTTGAGTATACTGTGCCCTTTTTAAGGTTTAGTTTACTGTGCCTCTGTCTAATAGTGACATGGGAGTAATCCCTGGGACAAACCTACGATCCCCAAACCACCTATAGAGATTCTTCTTGAAGAGATTCAGTGAGGTGCTCTGCCTCACATGAACTGGAATTCTATTCCAGAACAAAGGGAGCCTCTGGGTTATGAACCTGTCTCTCCAGCAAGTTCTATTTACTTCTGTGCTGAGGTTCAAGTCCCTCGAGCATGTGGCTCTAAGGGATTTAGATTTACTGAGGTGGAGCATGTCCCATTAATTCCGGATTTGACATAGCTTTGTATGTCAGGCATAGATCGCCTCGAAGTAGGCGGTATGCAACGGAGTAGAGCTGCAGTTTTTTTTAACAGAGCAGCATATGGCATCTGTTTGAGACCCTT
Organism: Protopterus annectens; assembly: GCF_019279795.1. Classification (NCBI taxonomy): domain Eukaryota; kingdom Metazoa; phylum Chordata; order Ceratodontiformes; family Protopteridae; genus Protopterus; species Protopterus annectens. Next base: position 1,522,477,941 of record NC_056744.1, read on the forward strand.
GATCCTCTTGGTGAGATACTTTTGGGGTCTTTCTAATTGCTGCAGGTGTCGGGTAAGGTACATCCCAAAAGGGGCATTGTATTCTATGATGGGCCTGATGAGGGACGAATAAAGGGGCACGATTACCTCTCTTGATCTAGATGTGAAACCCTTCGTGATGAGGTGGGCTATGTAGAAGGTCTTTCTAACCACTTTGGCAATGTGGTTGTCAAAGGAGAGATTTGCTATCAACTTGGGTCCCCAGGTCCCTAATAACTTTCTCTGTACTCAATGGGTTTCTGCTTATGTGGTAATTTGTGGGCACATTGTTTTTGCCAAAGGGTATGACTATACACGTTTTGGCATTTAGCTTTAAACCATGGCGCTGGCACCAGTTATCTGTCTCAGAGACCTTTTTGAAGGATGTTTGTGTCAGCTGGAGAGTCGATTATGGCGCCCAGTTTGCAGTAGTCTGCGAACTTGGTGAGCCATAGTCCTCCCACGTTTGCCTGACCTCGGAAAAGTATATACAGAACAAGAGTGGTCCCAGGACAGAACCCTGTGGGACGCCACTTGTGACCGGTTTAGAGTCTGACATGGCTCCAGCAACTCTCACTCTGTGGTTTCTGTCTGAGCCAGTTTGCGACCCATCTTGTGACATAGGGGTTTATATTTAAGCTGGATAGCTTATCTATGATGCCCGAGTGGAGTATTGTGTCAAATGCCTTTGCAAGGTCCAGATCGGCTGTGTGGACTACCTTCCCTTCATCTCATGTCCTCCAGTCTGTGCTCAAAGATGTTAAGACCTCAGTGTTACAATGTACACTGCATATTGTGCTAAACTATTTTTTTGAAAATAACAGTCTACAAGGTGTATTGTGAAATGTTTACCTTGTTTAATAATTTTTCAATTTTTTGTATTGTCAATGAACAGAGCGATGTGCACTCAGTGGATGCACAGGCTTGAAGAGCAGCAGAGGGAGAGCTGTACGTTGAATATTTCACATATACTATGAACTGAGATGCATATTCCACTACTTTCAAGCCTGTAACAAAAATACATGTTTATTGATTTGAATGTAGGAATACCCATCATGCATCAGTAATGTAAATTAAATCAGCAAATGGTAGCTGTCATTAAAACTCTGTATAAAACTTATAGCACTGATGCATTCTGAAAGTTTTATTCATTTTCTCAGAACACTTTTTTAGAAATACATCCACAACATAAAAAAAAAAAAAAAAAAAAAAAACTTGTTATATGTATCTGACAAACAGGTTAGAAGGAGAACATATTTGCAAGTGATGTGACTATTGCTTTATGATGTATGGTTTGGCATACTTGTATGTTCAGCTGTGTTTTCTGATCTGTTGTGCACCTATTCACAGAATGAGTGGGAGTCTGTTGTGACAGCATTAGCACAGCTGTTTGTAGAATGTATGGCACGCCCTTCAGTAAAACATTGGTATTACACCTGCCTCACACGCCATGTGTGTGTGTTTGTAAAAGCACTGCTATAGCCTAGGTTGACTGACACTTGAGCGGGGGTCAACATTTGACAGCAGCAGGTCATATTCAGCAATCATGTTCCAAAATATTTGTTTTACAAGTCTTCAGATTCCTAACCATTTCAGAAAAGAATGCATACAGTTGCACACATGCAATACTATTAAGAGATATATTACATTCCAATATGTTTATAGTTGTCTTGCTTGAACATATCACATTGCTTTTAGTGTTGTACTCTTTATAATAATGTGCGTTCAGCCAAACATTATGCTGCCTGTTGCAGTAGGCATGTTGTGCCTATTGTCCACAATAGTCTACAATATATTTCACGGCTCACAATAATCACTGAACGCAGACCACAAAATATGTCTGTTCACCATATATACATTTTTTACAATGGTAATGACATGTGTGCTTCTACACATATAAAAAGATGAGGACAGAATACTACTGCACTTCTTACAGTATGACATATCGGGCCATAGGTTACTCTGTCCATAATGGCTGTGTCAGTCCCTGTGCAAATTATCATCATAACAATACTGTGCTGTGTTTCTATTTTCATGGGTTTGTTATGCACGATAGAAATTGTTTTGTTTTCTGTTGAGTTTTTGCAAGTAATCTTTACACAGCATGGTACCAAAGGACGTTCACCAATCCAAGATGACGAAGTGCATTTGCAAGGCCACTGTATGAATCATCAGATGATGATGAGAAGGAGCCTGGACCTGCCAATGTTCAACACATCTTGTCTGTACCCTGGAGATGTCATCCCCCATGGTCGTGAGAGAGACAATTTTCAGAAGCTAAGGGAGGTCATGAGCAATGTAAGATAGGGGCCTTCTTCAATAAGATGGCATGGGCTATGTGGTACTCATTCAGGACAATTCGTGAGATCATTCGGGTCTGGTCTACATCAGCCTGTTTCCTCCAATCAGTAGATATTGTATGTGTGCTCCACTTGTCTTCTGCTGCCAACATGGTGATTGACATTTAATGGACTGGACTGTATATACACTCTTCTGCATACTGTGCATCTGTCATGCTTAATTGTTACTATCGTGTGACATTTCCTTTGTTTTCAATGTGTGCATCACACATCAACACATTACACTGTCCACACACATTCAGCACCCATGCATTGTGGCAGTTAAACTGTTGATAGTGCTGCAAAAGGCAGCCTGTAAACATGTCTAAAGGGATGACTATCAGACAGCATATGTTGTCCATAGTCCAACACTAACACTGTCAAATGCCTTGGATGCCTGTTTTGCCATATAAGGTATGTGCAACATGCAGACATATCATTCCACATGATTTTGGAAGACAGCTGTTACGATGTGGTGTGCCATGACTTGGCAATATTGATGTCATGTGAGATTATACAGAGTGCAGTACTCCTTATCTGACTACATCAAAGAGGAAGGAACCATTAATCTGTACAGTGTCACAGATTACACATGCTTTCACAGTATATTACATGTTTGGTGTATGTAGCATTTCCATAGCCATGATGATGTAGTGACATTGGTGTACACTTTCCATAAATAGTTATACACATGATTGTACATATGTGCAATCAGATACTGACATATATATATAGGTTTGTCAAGTGACCACTCAGTGATGTACTGCAAATGTACTGTATTGATTCTCACAAGTGTCTTCTGCTTCACAAATCAGCAGTGTGGTTGACGTACACATTTATTTGACATTTGCATGACAGTACGTGTACGTGACTGAAATTTTCACTTGCTTCACTATGCATGTTGATGTGACATAATTGCACATTAAGCCCAGTTTTAAGGAAACCAACAGTCCCTGTCCAGTTGACATACATTTTCCATTTGTTTAAAATGTACACCTGTGCATCTTCTACACATGCATTTGCAAAATGCCACCTTACTATGTCCTGCTTCACCATGATGTGGTCCCAGGTTATCCACCTCCCTAACACTTTAGTATGGCCCTAGTGTTTATTGCAGGTAAGTTTACCTTTGGCAAAACTTGCCTGTTATTAATATGAGATGGTGAATAAGTGCCAAATGTATGGCCATTTTAGAATGTGGGACTTGTGCACACAAGCTGCTGGCTAATTCTTACAATATGCCTTTGTTCTCATTCTATTTGTGCACAATCTGCTATATTCACTATTCTGTCTGGTTATATTTTGTAACATATTACATCACTGGCGTTATGTGTATTAACCTCGATTTTACATACATTTCATTTATGACATTGACACAACTATATACACATGTATGCCTCTTGTGTTCCCTTTGATATGGCATGTGTGTAACAAACACACTGGTTGTTTGCCTTTCATATTCATGGCTGTAGGTTTGGTTCTGTCCTCTGGAGATATGTGCCATTGCTTGGCCTGCACCTGCTCATTACAACACCTGCACTTCTGATGGATAATTGGATATGTATATTTATCCAATGTACGCTGTGATCCTATTACCCTGGCACACATTTACCATTGGTTATACACATCCAGGTATGACTGTTGCACTTTATGAATATTGCTGGTATACATCCCCACCCTATTTGACAACTTTCAATTGCCTGTGTTGTGCAGTGTCCTGTCTGTGTAACTAACCTGTCCATACCCCCCACCCCCAACCTCTTTCTTGTGTTATACTATTTGTTGCATGGGTAGAGCTGCTGGTTTATCTTTCCTTCCATTCTTTCCAAATAAAAAATGGGGCCTATTCCCATTAAGAAAATATTCCCAATGCCACTCTGACTTTCCCTCAGATTTTCCTATTCCAACATTCTTGTTTGTCCCTTACCCCACATTGTCTTTTCCATCGCTCACGTTCTTTGTGTGTGTGCATTACGTGCGTTTCCCACCCAAACTTTTTTTTTTTAAATAGTTGTGTCTGATTTTGTGTGAGATGTGAATATGTATGTATTACACCTAGCCTTGCAGTTTACTGCCATGCAGATTAGTTTGGCAGGCTTAGCATTTTTAATGTCTTTTTTTTTTTTTTTTTTTTTTGTCTATCCCATGGAGTCTGTAACACTGCATAGTTTTCCATAGAGTTACTATACAGATTCTGTCATTTTTCTAAACTGTCCGGATTCTTGATAACTTTCCATTTGTTTGGTAATGTACAATGTTTATTGGACAACTATTTCTTATACTAATGGATGACTTGCACATTTCTTTACTGCACTGTTAGAGCTACTGTACTATGCTGGCCGCTGAGATATTCGTAGTTTGTTGTTGTATATTAGCATATTACAATGTTATCCTCACTCGGAAATTGGCATAATGCACCACATTCAGTGAGCTTTACGGAATCTAGCCCATACAGTTTGTCACTGAAATACATAAATTAACTTCAAGCTGTCATCGCTCCTCTGCCTATAAACCACAATAGTCTAAACTAATCTGTTACTTGCCACCCCCACCCCCCCATTTTTCTTTTTCATTAAAAAAAAAGATAACTTGATTAAAAGTCTCTACAGTGGGTAAATGGAAGTGGAAAGAATCAAATGCTGCACTCAATATGTTAGCATGTTACAGTCACCCACATTAATTGCTAGTAATAAAATCTTCCCGATTAATTTGTAAAACCTAACAACATGCAAGAACTTTTTCCTAGAATTATGGATCTGCATCAATGAAAATCACAGCTCAAACATTCAAGTTTTCTGTCTTAACAGAATCTCATTAATTTGTCTAATACACATGTGAATTGGACTTTCTACCCCACCTAGCAAACAGGCAGTGTATTAATGCATGTTAAAATAAAACTGTTACTGTCTACATGGGCCATATTTCAAAGTTCTTCTTGGCATATACATTACAGTCCCCCAAGGAATTTACGTGAATACTACAGATTACGGGAACAAACAGTAGCAAAACTGAAAAAAAAATAATACATAACAGATGCAACTTGCCATTATATACTGCAACAGCCAGCACTGGTGCAAGCCATAAATAAGGATATGGATGTGCATCCTAGAAGGCAGCCAGCTAGAGTAAGAACAAGGTTGCAACTAAACCAGCTGTCAGACCGAGAAATAATCAACAGATACCGGCTAGGTCTGTGCAGACCCTACAAGGAAACCCCAATCCCCCTTTGAAGCCAAAGTGCATCTCAGTCTGGGTATACTTGCATGTGAGAAATTCCACAGACACATGGGGGATGCTGCGGGAGTATCAGAAAAAGTGCCCTGTCATATCCTGGCAAAATTCTTGGAAGCAATGTGTATGCAAGGTGAATGACTACATACACCTGCCATCCACACTCACTGAGTGGAGAAATGCAATGCACCAGTTTTACAACAAACAAACCACACAAGTAAGGAACAGATGCATAACCAACCCATGGAGTGGAGAAATGCAATGCACCAGTTTTACAACAAACTTCCATAAAGCCAAACCACACAAGTAAGGAACAGATGCATAGCCAACCCATGGAGCGGAGAAATGCAATGCACCAGTTTTACAACAAACTTCCACAAAGCCAAACCACACAAGTAAGGAACAGATGCATAACCAACAAAATGAAACATCCTAAAAAATACCAATGGCCAGCACTCAAAACGTCAGCATAAAACTTTTATAACAAATAAAGAGAGAGCAAATACAGCATAGCGGTTTCGGCAATACAGCCTTCCTCGGTGCATTAAATCACACATACCCACAACCCCTTCTTATATACAAATAATTCAAATCAAACCCGACTGGTACATTAAAAGTACTCATTAAGACCAGGAGAAAAAAAGTGCTCCCCAAAGAATAATTTAAGAGGTATTCATTACGAAAAAGTGCTCCCAATTGAATAACCCATTTCTTTTTTTCTTTTTATTTTTTTATCTAGTATTCTTCTATGCCAACCAGGATTTATCTTAAACCTAGATGTCTGATGCTTAACAGTATGTTTATACAAAGCATTGAACTGCGAGCACATCTGACATCACTTAGATGTTCAGATATACGTAATTTGAATAGAAGCGAAGTTTGCCCGACATAAAAAGTGGGGCATGTACATAAAACCAAATATATAACCCAATCTGATTTACAATCCCTGTGAACATATGCATCAAATACACGCAAAGAATTGTGAGAAGTAAATTGTGCTATTTTACAAACGTATTTACAAAAGCTACAGTGACCATAAGGTTGACACCCTATCAAATACTGCCCATCTAAGGTAGTCTGTTGTGCCCCAAATACTACAGTCACTAAATTTCTTAAGATGACTGAACCAGTTGCCCAACATTGTCTCTTGTATAAGAAAGGAGACATTTAAAGGGTATCATCAGACAGTAAGATTCCCCAATGTTTCTGTATAATATAAATTAAAAATTGGTGTGTTATCTCTGCCAAAATTCATGACAAATCTAAATGGACTACCAAACACCACTTTCTTGGTTTTATATTGTAACAGTTCTGTCCTATCCCATCTCCTAACTGTATCCCTTGAAGTGGTAACATTATGGCATTAATACCCTCTATTACAAAACTTGATGACCACATCTTAAGTTTAGCACCCAGGGGTCTTCGTGTACCCCTGCAGCCATATGTTAAGGGCCCAGATGAGCAACTGATTATCATGGTAGGAATCTCATGTTGTTTGTCAAGGTTTTGCATTCTATTTATGAATGCAAAACTACTGAGTTAGTGTCCCAGGTCAGCCAACATTGTAAACAGATTAAGCCCTATGAACAGGATCCCCTTTATCGGGAACAGTTTATACAATTAAAGAATCTCATAGGGTTGGAAAAGGATCTAAAGTCACGTGTGACTAATACATTTTCCAGGGATAGTCAGGATTATAAACATAAAAAGTCCACAACAGGTATCCAACGTCCGAAAAAAACCACCAAGTCAACGAGCCTGAACACTAATTTTATTTTGTACAAAAGAGCGTTTTCGCTACTAAAAACCGCAGCTTTCTCAGAGATTCAACAGTTAGTCGTAATGTGACTATGTCAGTAATTACAAAGTTAAAAAACTTTTAAATAACAGGAAGTGACAAAACAACATCAGGAATGGTCATCAAAGCGCATGCAAACGGCGCATGTTCATTACAGTTAAAAAGTCAACTTTTTTTTTTTTTAAATCACTTTAAGGACAACATATCTGGTAAAACAAAAAATCAATTCTTTAAAAAAGATTTTTTCTAGAAATTTAAACACAAAAAAACCTAATAAGCCACTAATATTTTATTGTAAAAGCAAGTATATATAATGTACAAGAACCCTAATGTTTTTCTTTATTATGTTAATTTTCGATTTTAATTTTAATTTTTACCTACTTGAGGAAAACCCCTCAAAAAATATATATTAAAATAGTAAATAACAATAGACTAACACTGATACTAATGGTAAGTTAACCTATCTCAAATAGCTCCGTAATTTAAGAACTGCAGCTATATTACAGTTTTCATTTAAACCGGGAGCTCTGAATGCATCTAAAGAAAGTTGCCTTTCAAGCTCCCGGTTTTCTAAAATAAGAGATGTTGGGCCACCTCTCTGTCGGGACATGATCGATACCCATAAATGAAAATGTATGCCCAGGATTTTTATCTATGTGTTTTGCTAAAGCATTATCATCTTTGTTCTTTTTAATTGCATACACATGTTGGTATATTCGTTCACGGACCTTATGGTCCGTCTTACCAACATAAAATGCTGGGCAACAGTCACAAAGGGCAATATATACAACAGAGCGAGTTTGGCAATTTATTTTATGATAAATCTGATATTTCTTTTTCCTAATGTCGGAGTTACCAGGTTTTATATATTTACAAAAATTACAAGATTCAAATGTACCTTTCTGTCTATTAAAGGAATATTTTGTAGTATTCCTTTGCAAAATTTCTTTTAAATTGTTAGCTCTTTTATACACTACACTAGGACAAGAACCCAGTTTTTCCGAAAGTGCTGGTGAACTAGATATAAGGTGCCAATTTTTGCATATGATTGACCAAATTGCCTTAGAGTTAGTGTTAAATGTTGTAACAAAACATAAAGCGAACTTACGTTCAGTATTTTTTGTTAAAGGCATTACATCTTCTATTAAAACCGTTTTGTCAATCTCTATTAGAGTGGTGTCAGGTAAACTGGGAATGTCAATTTGGACACTTGAAAAAAAGCTTTCTTGGTTAAGGAGTGGTTTATAAAACCATTCCATCCTTTTCTGGTTGACTTCCTTAATAAGCTCGTCAATTAAGTTTCCTGGATAACCCCGATTAACAAATAACTCCCTCAAAAAAGTACATTCTTTACTAAAATCTGAAAGAGTGCTACACATCCTACCCGCTCTAACCAATTGGCCTTTAACTATTGACCGCTTTTGTCTAAAGGGGTGGAGGCTCGAAAAGTGTAAGAAGGAGTTAACATAAGTGGACTTCCTAAAAATAGTTGATGTTAACACCTTATTGTCCAAATCTTTGACTAATTTGACATCCAAATAGTCTATTTCTTTAGTAGAAAATTTAAATGTGAATTTTAAAAATTGTGTAGTTTCATTAATGACCTGTACAAAATTTGTTGCTGAAGTGACATCCTCATGAAAAAGAATGAAGATGTCATCTAAAAACCTAGTATAAAATATGAAGTTCTTCATCAAGTCGGCTTTGTTAAACAAAAAGTGCCTTTCCCAGTAGGCGACAGAGGTTGGCAACACTTGCACCACAAGGGGAGCCCATGGCTACCCCTTGTTTTTGCAAGTAATACTCTTTGTCGAAAACAAAAAAATTGGACGTCAAAACAATGTCCAATAATTCAGTAACTAAGTTGATTTCAGATCTTAGGGCTCCTAGCTCACTTAACAAAAGACCAATCCATTCCACAGCTTCTAGGTGTGGAATGGACGTGTACAGGTCAATAACATCAATTGTTAAAAAATTATTGGAACAATCAAATGGAATGTCGTTAATATTGTTCAAAAAGGTCCAGGAATCTTTACAAATACCTGTGAGCAATTTAATGTATTTTGTCAAAATGTTATCAATCAGTCTGGAACAAGGATGGGTCATAGAAGAACGTGCATCAATCAAAGCTCTCATAGGGGGATTTTGTACATTTTTATGAATCTTAGGGATGCCAAACATAACTGGAACTTTTGGGGGGAAAATATCAATAAAATTATAAAGGTCCAAATCAATTTTACCCTCCAAAAATAAATCCCTATAGTAGGCCCTAATTCGTCTTTGAGAGAGGTTCACTTCATTTAAAGACACCAACTCGTATGCAGGACTATTAAGTGTGGAAAGCATTTTCTCCTTATATTGAAAATCATCGAACAATACTAGACCGCCTCCTTTGTCAGGCTTAATAAGCCTGACAGGCAGTTCACTGAGGTAGCGCAGCCCCATTAATTGTTCTCTAGTAATGTTGAAGTTAGTGAAATCAGCTTTGCTTTGGAAGCAGGAGTAAAGGTGTCTTATATCAACTTCACACATAGTTTCGAATAAATGCAAGTTATTATGTAAAGGGGGGTTGAAAGAACTAGGCATTTTCAATCCCCTAAAAACATCGGTGACTTCATTACTAAAAAACAATTTTAAATTTAACTTACGTGTGAAACATTTTAAATCAATGATAACCTTAGCCAGGTTACCTGTGAAACTGGGCACAAAAGTATAACCAAGGGCTAGAAGTTCAACTAATTCACAATCAATGTCAACACTAGAAAAATTATACACAAAGTCCCCTTTCTTGTCGATAACTTTAGGAATACCCTCTTCACAGGGGAGGTCAAGCGCAAAATTGGTAACTAATTGTGCCTGTTCCTGCTGTTGGTCGCGAGTGTCTTGCGATTCCGTGGTCCTAAAAAACCACCTTTATTATTGTTGCTGTAACCAGTTTTATTATTGTAGTTACCTTTAATTCTATTACTACGCCTGACACCCTGGTTAGGTTCTTCAGTATACTCTTCAATTACATCAACGTCAGCAGGTTCCATTTCGTCATTAGGCAAGGATGAACCGTCTTCTCTACAAGAAGACATTACATTAGCTGGTTGAAAAAAAAGGTTGGGATAGGCTTTTCCTTGATTGTATGCTAGCCTGTCCCTAACAAGTTTCTTATTTTTGTTATTCTTGAGTTTTGTCAGTAAAGCATCTATGCTGACAAAAATGCGATCGTAATCAAATTTAAACTGCAAAAAAGCAGTGTCGAGTTTGATAGAATTGTCAAGAATGTTAATTTCATCAATTAAAGTATTAATGTGCACTGAGTAATGCTTCACAATGATATTAAGCAGTTGCGCTCCCTGCTCTTGGAAAAGAGCTTTTAAATCGGTGTAAAACGAATTATCTATTAGTAAACCAGAGGGAGAAAAATTGTTTCCAAGTCCTTTTGGGACCAGGTTCTCAGCTAAACATTGCTGAAAGTACGAAGATTCCAACTGTAATTTTTTTAACTTCAATACTTTCTTATCGAAAGATTTTAGCTTTTCTGTTAAATTGTCACAATAAACAGTCGGATGGTCCGTATTAGGACTCCCATTATTTTGCTCACCTGTACTTGAAAATGAAAGAGAGCCAACATTCCCCATCCATTCAGAGAGAGAAAAATGCGAGCCGCTAGTTTGATTGCCTGTAGGAACAGCATTTGTTAGAGGACACGCCGGTCCAGTAGACCCATAAGCGTTGTTGTTAATAGCAACGCCTCCAGTTCGAATACGTTGTGCGGCTTGTAAAAATGAGCTCTCACCAGAAACCAAAGGGTTGGCAATAGAGTATACATTCAGTGGATGTCCATTCAAAGAAGACAAAGGTGGCGGTTGACCCGCTGGAATCAGGGAACCGCCATTAGTTTAACCAGATCGTGTTGCCAAGTTAGTAAAAGTTACGCTAGTATTTGGCATACCTTGTTGTAAACCATCAATACGGGAATTAAGCAAGTCGATCTTTTTTGTTAAAGTAGCCAAAATAGTAGCAACATCCGCATTCTCACTGCCACTATTCGAAGAAGTTGTCTCAAAAATGTTGGGGGTGTTCTGAGAAGTTGGACTGCCTGTAGCCATACCAACACAAACAAGTGAAATGAAAAAGCAAACCAAAAAAGTCCACAACAGGTATCCAACATCCGAAAAAAACACCAAGTCAACGAGCCTGAACGCTAATTTTATTTTGTACAAAAGAGCGTTTTCGCTACTAAAAACCACAGCTTCCTCAGAGATTCAACAGTTAGTCGTAATGTGACTATGTCAGTAATTACAAAGTTAAAAAAACTTTTAAATAACAGGAAGTGACAAAACATCAGGAATGGTCATCAAAGCGCATGCAACAGTTTATACAATTAAAGGATCTCATAGGGTTGGAAAAGGATCTAAAGTCACGTGTGACTAATACATTTTCCAGGGATAGTCAGGATTATAAACATGGTAACCAATTTAATGTACAAAAAACAGTCATGTTTTGTTTGAAAATAAAGAAGGTCTCCAATTAACTGGTATACACAAAAGAAAAAAGCCAATCCTTAAGAAAACTTCTGGGACATCTCGTGAGAACATTCCTCTGCTATGGATATGGGTACGGGTACCCCATCCATTTTCCCATCTGCAAAAAATAAAAATGACGTTTTCACTTTATGCATCAGAAAAGGGCTAGACACAAGCACCGCAAGTGGACTATCAACTCTGGAAACACTGTTACAGTTAATGACATCACAACAAAGCGTTCCAATGTTCTTAATATTTCATCTTTGTCTTCATCTTCTGTTGAAGCAGAATTGCTCAAAGGTATTGATTTTGTGCCTAGTTATTTGCTGCCAGATGCCTTTGCCCAAGATGTCATTTCATTTTCTAGACTGTTGAACCTCAAGACTTTTTTTTATAGTAAGAAGGACACTAGGAAATATGACACTTGTTTTTTAGTTTCAGACCATCAACCTTTACCCCATCTTCTAATAAAAATGTAGTTTTTCAACAACAGGTATTAAGGGATTTACACTTTTTACATAGGTCTCATTTAAGGATTCCATTTAATAATCTATCCTCCAGCCACAGACAAGTTTTATTCAATCTTCGTAAGAACGTACTAGTCTAGCTGATAAGGGGGGTGCTGTGATAGTCTGGGACTGGGCCATGTATGAAGCTGAAGCCCATAAACAACTGTTAGACCAATGGATGCTTTTAGATCCCACCGCTGTTTTCAAGTCAGATATTTAGAAGTTTTTGAAATTGGCCTTGGAGGAGGGAATCATTTCTAGGAAAATATTGTTTCACTTGATGGTTAAGGATCCATCAAAATAGTATTCTATATGCCGCCTAAGACCCCTAAAAATTTGGATCAACCTCCAGGGAGACCAACTGTATATTGTAAAGGATCTCTAACTGGAACCTTTATCTGCCTTTCTCACTTATTTGAAACCCTTGTCAGGTCATGTTAGAAACTGCATACAGGACAGAATTCTTGAATATTGTTAAGGACATGCAACTTGAACCAGGATGGTATTTGTGTACTTTAGCTGCGTCGGCTATTTACAACAATACTGCACACTGGACAGGACTGATGGCCAGGGAATATTGGCTAAATCGGATTTTTATACAGCCCAGGATTTCATACTTTTTTGATTTGCCTTATGGAACATGTTCTAACTAACAATTTTATTTTAAGGAAGAATGCTATTTGCAGCTCAAGGGTACTGCTATGGGGGCATTATTTGCCCCAATTTATGCAGAACTATTCATGGGCTTTATTGAGGAACAGATTTGTGATCCGACCCATAATATATATTTGGAATCTATGGACATCTACCACCAATACTTTGATTGTTGGTTGATTTGATGCTCGGATGTTGAATATCTACGGGAATTTGTGGGTTACCTGAATGACAATAATTGGGAGTATACAAATTACATTTAAATTTTCATTCTACACAAATCACTTTTATTGAAGGTTTCTATTCATGTACAGGAGGATGGGACTTTAGGTACCAAAGTATACAGGAAACACCCGCAAGTTAACACCTTGTTACAAACTAACAGCTGTCATCCCAGACATATTGAACATTCCTAAGGCACAATTTATGCACTTTCATAGAATTTTTTCTTCTGATCAGTTGTTACCCACCCCCCCTCCCCCCCCAGAACAAGATCTGTCATCATTTTTTTATAGAGGGTACAAACACCTCTTATCACTTCATGGGATATAGTTAGGAGATTGAGATAGGAAAGAACTGTTACAATATAAAGCAAAAAAAGTGGTGTTGGGTAGTCCATTTAGATTTTCACAATTTTTGGCAGTAATACACCAGTTATAGTTAATATATAGAAACATAGGGGGATCTTCCTGTCTGATGATACCATGAGGGATCAGATATCCTTTAAATGTCTCTCATAGTGGAGGCAGAACCTTGGGCAACTGGTTCAATCATAAGAAACGTAGTGACAGTTACTGGGGCACAACAGACTACTTTAGATGGGCAATATTTGATAGGGTGCCAACTTGTGGCCACTGTAGTTTTTGTAAATACATTTGCAAAACACAATTTACTTCTCTGACATTTGGAGGAAAATGGACTCAAGGCTGCATTCTAGCAAGGTGAAATTCTGGAGGGATTGTTTCTGGGTAAGTACAAACGCACAGTTAGGATGCAAGTTATAGATGCCCCTCTCAACATCATCCAGTCTAAATAACTGTTTTACTCCCCACAGCAAGTGACTGTGGTTATCCTCTTGAGCCATAGCTAAAAATCCCAGTACACTCAACCATCCAACCCTGCATAGGAGGCCTACAATACAACACACTCAAAAACCAGAAATACCATACAGCAAGTGTTTTGTGTACTGAAAGCTAGGTTCTACTGTCTGGATACATCCAGGGGTGGACTGCAATACAAACTTGAGAAGGCAACACAGATGATAGCAGTGTATGCCATGCTGCACTACATGCTAATCTGAGCACGTGGCAGTCTTCCAGATGAAGACGTGGGTGAACTACCCAAAGAACCCCAAATATTTGAAAAGGACATCTCACAGGTATCAGGAGGACAGAAGTCACATGCATAGGCAACATAAGGTGTAACCACAAGTGCAGGCCCAGGCTACATGCCAGCATCTGAACTAGACATTTGAGTCATGACAAGCCACATGTACAGGAGTACGCAGATTGAACACTGATGTTCAGGTGTTGTTACACAACAACAACAACACACACTGCATCTAATGGCAAGTACCCACTAGATGTACACATGGAGCATCACACAAAACATGAGCATAACATATCCCAACATGAACATATGCAAATGTGTCAAAATAAAATCATCTCCTCAAGGCACAAGCAACACAGGTATGCATACACACACTGTTTTATCACTGTATGCTAAGCAATAAAGGAGACATCAGTGCTACGCTTGCATATCTGTACAATAGCATAACAAAAAAAAAGGGAGAAATTATGCACTTCATGCAGAAATTTTTATTTCAGAAACACAAAGCACAGTGATATGGTAATAATTTGAGACAACTGCTTGCATAACTTTGAGTGCTGTGAATAATTCAGCTATTCATCAGATTCCTATTGATACATCCTTAATCCGCAACATTCTGTTAATATTAGCCATTTAACAGTTGGGCCAGTACAGCTAGATAAATCCTATTATCTTTCTGAGCAATTTAGTAGGTTAATATTGTATTCTGTTTAAAATGCTATGAAGGTGTATTACAGGGTGCAAAAGATCATGTTGGGGATATGTGAAGGAGCCAAACTGGACAGGCAGAACTGGGGAAAAATGATCAACCTGATCAAGAAAAACTGGGAAAGTAGAAGCAGAGGCAGCAAAACACTGGGGATAATTACTCCATGCATCAGCAAAAGTAATTCATTGTTAGAGGCCTGGACTCAAGGAATGGGCTATCAGAAGTTAAGGTAGACATTCAAGAATGCACACAAGACCGGTGAAAAAGAGGCACTGGATGGAAACTACAGTAGAATGTTAGATAGACTAGGGGAATATAAGCATGGAACAAATATGCAGATTTTTAGAGATCATTTTGACCAGCTCAAATGCAGTGTGTGTTCATGCCTCAAATACAAATGCAACATAAGAGGAAAAATGAAGGTGCACATTACTGAAATATTATGAAAATGTTAAGACACATGCTGCCTCACTACATATTTAAAACATATACCACAAAAAAACAGGCAGTTTAGGAGTCAAAAAGTACAACAGCTTAGTGTACAGATCTGACATGTTTGATGACATCTCTGGCAAAATATCTCCTTCGGCATCAAACACATGTCAAATGTAAAGTAATGCTTTCATGGCATCTGCCCATTACACCACCTAAACTCTCTAATGCCTACCCTCTTCATTTACCCATGGTTCTTAAAGTAACTAGAATCATTATGAGACAACAATTTATTATTTCACCTTTTTCTAAAATTATTTGGTATAATACTAGCTTTCCAGGTACATACACAAAAAAGGAAAACAATGACCTTATACTGCATGGTGCAAAAAAGCGGTAGTCATGCTCTTTACAACTACCCTGTTTTACACTAAACTACACACAGCTGCAACGAAAAAAACAGCTGAACTGCAGGCCTTTAACCCTTTGTTCCATGTATCCTTTTGCAATCCAAGATGAATTCAGTGTCCCCCTCACCCCCCCCCCCCCAACATATACAATTTTTCTGAGGTGTCAAAACTGTCACTCTACTGAGATATACTACAGTACTGTACAAGTGACAACTGCTACTGGAAAAGAAGGGAGTTGAAAATACTTCTGTACTTCAGTGCCTGCAGTGGAAGATTTATTTTTTTTGCCTGAACTGTAGAAAATACTTTACATTAATTTTGAAAAAAAGACAAATAACTTTTTCACACATACTAAATTAAAGCTACAGTAAAACATGACCAACTTTCTATTTGGATAACTATTGTCTGAGACAGAGATGTCTTGTGACATTGTATTTTCTACCTTTTCCTGTTATTCTGCTTATCGAATAATTTGCTAAATTACAGCAAAAGCACTCTTCTACAAACCTGACTCTTTGGTATCACAGCGAAACAAAGGGAATGGAAAGCAATTCTATTCCTCAGGTCCTGCAGTGGGAATATTTTTTTTTGGGGGGGATACTGCAGGAAATTCTTTATCAGTTGATCTGAAGTAGTTAACTTCATTTGTCCATCAACCTGTGGGTATCGGATCCAAGCAGGCAGCTTCAAACAGCTTAGATCCAAGATCCAAGCTCCTGCCCCCTTACCCATAATCTGCTGCTAACCCTTCCTGACCCCAGATCTCGTTTGCAGCGGTTCAGTCAGCAGCTTTGAGCGAGCTTCCAGGCGTGGGTAGAACGTATTTTGTGAGAAAAATCTTTCTTTTGTTTATTCTGTTTGAAAAATTGTATGTGTTTTACCCCTACTCTACTGCCTTATTAGCACTTTTTGTAGTTAAACTTAACTATATTTAATTAGTTTGTCCTCCCCCGTGTGTGTGTCAAGGTGTGTCTGGGTTGGGCCTAGTGTTAATTTCTTTTCCGAGTCATGTCCGAGGCCCCTAAAGCCTTCTTTTCTAAATGCACCGAGTGTGGCCATAAGCTGTCCCACACCTTGTCCTGTCCAGGAATTTGCAATTGTAATACTAGAAATTTAGTATATGTGGCCAATTGTTCATCTTGTGAGGCATTTTATGTCGGGATGACTACTCGCAGATTAAGAGACATGATTCCTGAACATCTTAGATCTATTAAAAACAAAGATTCCCACAATGCTTTGTACCTTCATAGTATTAAATGCAATAATTTTAAGAAATTTATGTTTTTTGTTATCGATAGGGTGCATTTAGATAGTGGGGGTGATATTAAGAATAAGGTAGCTTTAAAGGAGATGGAATGGCAACTTAGGTTAAATGCTATGTGCTACCCGGGGCTTAATGATTACATTTCTATTAAGCCCCTTTTGGTGCATAGATCCCAGGTCTTGTAGATTTGGATCAACAGACACCTAATTGCACTATTAATATGACATTATTGACATCAATAATATTAATTTTACATATGCTACTTATATTGGTAAACATTAACAAAGTTTTTTTCTTTTTAGAAATTTTATAAGGAACACTTATTGATAGATGTATAGATTAATAATTTTAATAATATTTTGACATTTGATGCTAGATTTACTATATGTATTTATTAATAGAATTCTAGATGTATATATAGAGTTTAATAAGTTTGATTTATAAATATATATATATATATATATATATATATATATATATATATATATATATATTTTATTAGACATGTTCTGAATTTATTATATGATTCATTGACAGTATTATTTAATTCTTATGCAAAGGCCCTTAGGGCGAGTGTATATGTTTAAATGTTTTAAATGTTTTAATTGTTTAATTGTTCAATTGGTTAATGGTTTTAATTGCTCACAGATTTCAGTATTTAAATGAGGGTTATTGTAACAGCTATTTGACTCTGATGATGCCTTGTAAGGTGAAAGCGCTAAGTCTGTAATAAAATTTTCGTGGTTGTGGATTACTTCGTTGTCCTGCCTTTGAATTATTCCATCTTGGACAGTGCTGAAAATTCAGCTTGTGGTGTGCAGTGGCCGTGGATTTCACTTGTATTTACTTGTGCCCTTTGTTTTGGGACTACCTTTTCTTTCTTTTTACACTCAGTGTGTTATTTGCCTTGCGGTTGACCACCTCTCCTCAGGCTGCACTATTTGTGCAGCCTTTAACCCCAGGCCTTTGAGGGACAGGAGGTCGAAGTTGGTTTTGGCGGGACTATTGCCCCCGGATCCAACTTCATCCTTCTCTTCCTCCATGGTACCTGCCGCGGCTGCGGCAGTGCCCCCTCCCATCCCTGCTCCCCTGGCCAAGACTCATCCTCCCACCGAAGGCCAGGAGGAGAGGGAAGCTAGGAGAGAATGTTAGGAAGGAGAAGCACCACAAGCGACGGGCCAAGTCTTCTTTCTCGGCCCCCCGGCCAAGCAAGCGGCTTCTCCCAAGGCCTCTGCCCTTCTCCTTCCCGGCTCCATTCAACCCGTTTCTCTCTGGAGGAGGAGGAGGAGACCCGGTCGCCTTCGAGGTCATCAAGGCGGCACTCCCGTCCCGCCTCGGTGGCCTCTTCTAGGTCTACTAGAAGCTTATCCAATGCAGACATGGACCGGATGATGCGTAGGTTCCTCCAGGCCCAGCTGCAGATGGAAGTACTCCTGCCCCTCCCCCCCCCCCTTCAGGGGGGAGCTCGACACCCTTTTTCTCCCCGATCGCTCCTTTTCTAACCCACTTCCGGGGTTCGGAGCCTTTGGAGCCGGATGGGGTCGGAGCCAGGTGAGTGTCGGCTCCGATAGTACCTTGTACTTCGGCACCAACGGCACCCTCGAGTTTGTCGGGTCCCTTTTTGGATCCAAGCTCTCGGAGCCAAGAGGAGCTGAGCTTTGGATCCAGAGGTGTCAGTGTGTCTTCGGCTCCATCTCTGTCGGAGCATACTGGTCCTTCCGATCCGATTGCTTCGGCGCCGGCTCTGATCCACACATCAGTTCTGAGGGGACTGCTCTCGGATCCCAGGGACAGAGCTCCCCTTCGGCGTTCAATGTTGTGGAGAGGGTTCTATCGAGGGATTTGAGGCCCTAGACTTCTGCTACGGCTCCACCCTACACTCCCTCTCAGACGGGCCTACCTTCCATCACCCGGCCGCAGGGACAGCCTGTGCCTACATCCCAGATAGTTCCCTTGGAGGAACAAGGTGTAGTTGGGTGAGGCTTCTTCGGATAGCCCCCCCCCACCCCGAGGAGGTTCCTCACAAACGCAAGTGCAAGAGGAGGCACTTGGACTCACCTGAGTCCTTGACAACAGACAGATTTAGAGGAAGGGGAAGGTTCCCCAAGATCACCCCAAGAAGAGGTCTCTCCTTCGGAGACATCATGGAAATGCTTTGAATTGGGGGGGGGGGGTCTGCCCAAAAACCTTCCTCAGATAAGTCTGTTTCTGGAGGCATCTGACGCAGGCCCATCTACCTCTTGGGTGTCCCCTTCCCACTGACCCCCTGGTAGACCCGATTACTACCAGGGCATGGAAGAAGCCGGACACCGTAGAGCCCATTCCCAAGAGGCCTGATAAAAGTCTTAGTCCTTCCGAAAGGGCATGTTGGAGCAAGGGTGCTTCTGTAGATGCCATATTGGTGGCGGCAGCCACTAAAAAGGAACTGGCCCAGGACAGTTCCTCGGTCCATCCTCCAGACAAGGAGTCTCGGACGATGGACCGTCTGGGGAAGTGGATGTTCGCTTCAGCCACCTTCTCGGTAAGGTCGCTGAATTATATGGCACACATGATAAGACTCCAGCGGGATCTCAAAGAATACGCTGGGTCGCCCCCACAGTCCATGTCGGCGGAGGATAAGAAAGTATTCTCTACCCGAATGGCCACTCTCAAATCCATTTCTAACACCTCTATGCAGCTCCTCTCCCATGCCACGGAAGGGGCCGCTAGAGCAAGCGGAGCGGGCATGGTCTTACGATGGCATACTTGGCCCCGCCATTGTGATTTTGTGGAACCCTTCAAGGTGTCCTTCGCTAATGCCCCGTTTGACGGTACTTCGCTCTTTGGCAAGACCGTACGCAACACACTGGTCCAGAGCGAGAAAGACAGGAAGACGTTGTCTGCCGGAGTCCGCTTCTCTGCTCCCCAGAGGTCCTTCTCTATGAACCAAAAGGGACAGAAGAAGATGTGGTTCAGAAAATCTCAACAGTCCAGTTTCGCTCCGGACCCCTCATCCTTCAGAAGCAGAGGAGGACAAGGTGGACGCTGGCCCAGAGGCAGAGGGGGACCGAAGAATTTTGGGTTGAGAGAACCCTTTTCTGATCGGCCCACGCAGCAAACCTGAAGGGTTACCCGACTGCTCCACTCTGTAGGCAGTCGGGGGGAGTTTCTCGAGGCACCTAGCAATGTGGGAGTCCATTACAATAGATCGCTGGATGCTTCGGATCATATCCGGAGGTTTCAAGATTCCCTTTCTCGATCTTCCTCCCAAACCCTGGAGCCTCCCCGATGTCCCACCCAATCAAAGGGTGGCAGCAGCCGCAGAAATTCTCCAGCTGCTAGAAAAAAAGAGCAATCCAGCATGTCCTCCCAGACCAATCCGGATCAGGCTTTTACTCCAGGTTCTTTTTGGTGCCAAAAAAAGACAGGGGACTTCAGTCCAATCCTCGATCTATCCTTTCTGAACCTGTCAGTGGCCAAAGAGAAGTTCCGGATGGTCACCATTCAATCCATTCTCCCATTCCTGCAGGACAACGACTGGATGTTCTCCACAGACCGCAAGGACGCGTACTACCACATTCTGATGAACAGGCGATCCAGAAGGTTTCTCCGCTTCTGGTTAGGAGCCAGCCACTAACAGTTCAGGGTCCTCCCCTTTGGTTTCACCACAGCCCCCAGGGTGTTTACCAAAGTATTAGCAGTGGTAGCGGCCCACCTGAGACTTCAGGGAATACAGGTCTTTCCATACCCACAAGGCATCTACTGTGCTCAGCCAGAGATTATTTTCTCCATCTGGCCTCCCGTTTGGGAATCACAATCAATGTCAAATTCTCTTCAACCAACCCAGGTCTTAGACTTCATTGGAGCCTGATTGAGCACGAACCTTTTGCAAGACTTTTTGACTCCGGACAGACTTCGGACCCTGAAGCTCCACGTGCTAGCCCTTCTAAACTACCCGACCCCTCCAGCGGAATTAGTCCCGAGGGCTCTAGGCTCCATGGCGGCAACTATCAACCTGCTACCCTTAGGGCGCCTGAACATGAGGGTACTACAATGGACTCTACAGGTTCAGTGGTCCATCCTGCAACATCCACTGAATTCACCCATTCCCCTCAGCAGGGTTTGCAAGAAGGCCCTACTCTGGTGGCTCCAGTCTCGGACCTCCAGAAAGGGCGTCCATTATGTATGACCCCCCCCAACCACAGTGACCACGGACGCTTCTCGTCTGGGGTGAGGGGGCACTGTACGGGCAGAACATCAAAGGCACGTGGACCCAATCAGAGACTTTGCTGCACATCAATGTCCTAGAGAGGACAGCAGTGCTTCTTGCATTGCAAGCACTCCAGGCCCTTCTTCCCTTGGGGACTATTGCAATTCAGACAGACAACATGTCAGTCATCTGGTATATCAACAAACAAGGGGGAACCAGATCCTACCCACTTTGTCGAGAGGCCATTAGAGTTTGGGAATGGGCGATCTCCACCAACCACTTTATCATAGCAACGCACATTCTGAGCCAGTCGAACATCTTGGGCAGACAGGTTGGGTCAAACCACCCTTTTACGTACGAGTGGTCTCTGCACCCGGGGGTGGCGAAGCAAATTTTCCTCAAATGGGGTCAACCTTGCTGCGATCTCTTCGCGTCTCCTTCGAACGCAAAGTGCAGCGACTTCTTCCCTCTAATTCCCCCACCAGGGGAATCCCCCAGAGACGCTCTGGTGCATGTTTGGCCATCCGGTCTACTTTATGCTTATCTACCTCTTTCCCCTAATGCTGAAATTCTTGCAGAAAGCACGTTGGTTGGATAGCAAAGTGATCCTCACAGCCCCATTCTGGCCTCGTCAAGCGTGGTTCCCTTGCCTATGGTCTCATCTAGTGAACCCCCCATGGGTTCTAGATCCCACTCCGGATCTGATCTCTCACCCACTATGGACGACAACCCCAAACCTGGACAGCCTCAAGCTCACAGCTTAGTTGACCCAGTTCCAGTGATAGTGATAGCTAGGACTCCCAGTATCTCATCTGTCAAGGCTGTTTTAGTAGCCGCTCATAAGCCTTCTACGAGGATGGTTTATAATAGCAAATGGAAACTTTTTTCTATTTGGGCAGAGCACAGAAACTTAGATCCCTTTACAGCTCCATTACCAGCTAGCACCCTGGTCGAATAAGGCTGATAAGAATTCTATCTCCTCTATGGTCAAAGTCCAGTTAGCTGCAATCTCCCACTATCATGTGGGAAGTGAACTTGGCCCCCTGGCCTCTTCCAAATTATGTAAGACCTTTTTAAAAGGCACTTTTCTCTTGAGACCTCCTGTTAAAAATCCAGTTCCTCCATGGGATTTAACTCTTGTTCTCCAATCTCTGACAGCTCCCCCGTTTGAGCCTGCAGCCTCTGTGGATCTAAAATTCTTATCTTGGAAGACGGCCTTTCTTATTGCCGTCACCTTGGCCAGAAGGGTTTCGGAACTTCAAGCCCTTTGCACCAAACCACCATACTTGGTTTTTCATAAAGATAGTTTTTCCCTCAGGACGAATCCTAACCCAACATCAACCAATCCATTAATTTACCAGTATTCTTTCCAAATTACCAGAACAAAGGTGAATATAAGTTGCATTCCCTGGACGTACACAGGCAATTAAGATTTTACCTACACAGGACGGCTGGTCACAGGAAATCTGACCAACTCTTTTGGGAAAACCAGTATCAAAAGTTACATTGTCCAGATGGATTTCCCAATGTATCCTGCTTGCATATCAAAGTTCTGGTCGACCTGAACCTGAAGGAGTCCACGCCCATTCTACTCAATCAATTTCTACATCTGCTGCTTTTTGGTCCAGAGTTTCCTTGGATGACATTTGTTCAGCAGCCACTTGGGCTTCATCTCATCCGTTCAATAATTATTACAAGTTGGACATAATTTCTAGATGGAGAGCATCCTTCGGCTTTGCAGTCCTCCAGAATATCCTTCCATGAGGACCTCCCAAGGTTTGTGTAGCTGGGGACTCTGTCCCACAGGTTGATGGACAAATGAAGTTAACTACTTCAGCTAAAGAAGTTATGTACTCATCATAACGTTCCATCTGAGTAGGTAATCTTCATTTGTCAGCAACTGACCCCCCCTTCCATCCCCCTGACCTTTAGTGCGTACTAGGAGGATTCCTAGTCCTTGTTCCAGATAACCTTAGGTCAGGATTTGGAGCCGATTTCTATGTTGTAATACTCTGTGTTACTAAGCAAACTCGATCTGAGGTCAGGAAGGGTTAGCAGGGGATTATGGGTAAGGGGGAAGAGCTTGGAGCTCAGATCTTAGCTGTTTGAAGCTGCCAGCTCGGATCCGATATGGATCAGATACCCACAGGTTGCTGACAAATGAAGATTACCTACTGAGATGGAACGTTATGGTGAGTACATAACTTTTTTTTTTTTTTATAACTAATGTGTTATTTTTCTCATTGCTGTGCTACTCTACAATTCTACAACAAAATATTACCAACTTTTGGTTCTTTAACTTTGTATGACTACTTTCTCAAGACACATGGCATTATATGTTTTGCTCTCTTTTAAATGCTATTCTGCTCATCTTGTGATTTGTTAAGGTACAGCAAACTTGACTCCTTGACAATGACACAAGTACTACTTATGGCCTGGGCTCTGTAAGACTGAGAAAGTAAGCTGGGTACATTCACAGGAAACTCCACTCCTACAAATTACAACAAACAGTGAACTGAGGCATGCAGCAACCATCCCTGTTCATCTAACTGAACTTGTGATACGCCTGGCAGGAAGTACAGAGGACTAAAGCTCCGTTTCCTGTTCCAAGAGTATAAGGTTTGAATCTTTCCATCTTCATTTTCCTAGTGGGTGGCTTTTAGCAAGTCACGTAACCAGGCAGGGCTTTGAGGAATTTGGGAACTCTGGTAACTTTCCCTAATGGGCTCCTGACCTGCATCTACAGCAACTTCACAGGAACCTATGTCCCGATCCCTTTACTCTATTTTTCAGAAATCATCACCACTGTCACAGTACTTCTTATTGCTAATGCCAGTCTGTTATTAGCCATGACTGCAATGGGTTTCAGTTGTGTCCAAAGAATTTCCCATTCATAATCGCAGTAGTGATATCCTTAACATGCAAAACATTTCCTTTCTGCAATTTCCTTTCCTGCTCCACTTCATTTTCAGCCCACTTTTCCCCACCATTGACAATACCAAATTACATTATATACAATATTCTCTTGCCAAAATACTTATTTACGTTTGTCATCTGTGTAGGTTTTGCCCTTTAAACTGGTGAAACAGTGGCACTGTCTACTAAACAGCACTGCAATCTTATGTGAAGAGCTGCTTTAGAAATGTTTACTGCTACTAAATATGGTCAGTCTTCTGACCATCCACTAATACGTCACTCTACCCAGAGCAGACAACAAATTGCTTATATTTTTAGGGTGGATTGTCTGATTTCTTTCCATCTGACACATCTTGAGCTTTGCTGCAAGTAATGTGTTTACCTCACTCAGCACAAGTTGAAGAAAATAAAGTTGCTCATAAATTTAGAAGAATGCAAAGCTGCCCGTATTTTAATGCAAATGCATTGTTTTTTTCAAATGGAATTTCTTTTTCTTGTGTAAAAATTCTTGTGGAATACAGTTAACTCACTTTCTTTGAAAACATACACTAGCACTGCTACACATTAAGTATCTTCAGTACAACAGTTTGATGACCAATATGTTGAACACGAGCATTGTCAATGAGACAAGCACAGCATGGCAGCCAAATACAGATGCCCCATTCACAGTAAGTTACACATCTGCATTTTCACTTTTACAATGGACCAAATTCAGTAACGTCTATTTGTCTAATTTTAGCACTTACTGCACAGTCTCATAAAGTATGGTATGCTGATAATGTACTTCATAATATGTTTAAGAAGCACTGTAGTGTAACTTATAAATCTAATTTTCTCCATTTTCCCCACAGTGATGCATGGGAAATGCTGCATCACCTTGACTCCTGTCTTTCATACACTTCAGGCACACCTTGCCTGCTCTGTGTGTTGCAGGCTTAGTCTTCCCATTGTACTCATATGTCAGTTCTTTCCTTACGTAAGGATGCTTACTAAATTTCATACGTATTGCATGAATACCACAATCAAGGATAAGAAGGTAAATAGCCGATTAACAAAAAAAAATGAAGCATTCAGTTTGCTTGCATTAGTGTTTCGCTCTATGCTTAGTACTTTAGCTATACTCTGCCTTACCTACATTCACTGCTGGATTATGTCTTGTGGATATGGGGGCTGAAAATTATAAGTGGCCTATTTATTTAGTGCAACAATAACAGATTTCAGACTAAAAATAGCTGTGCATATTTCATACATGTAAGCCTACTTCAGCCCCATCATTTCCATTGTTTATTTACATACCTATATACATTTCTTTAATTAGGAAGTCCAACTGGGAATTAAACCCCCTTTACAATTGGCAGCAATGAAGAAATGCTCCATGGTTACATATACAAAGTTATGACAACGTGCAAAACAATCTATTAAAACAAAAGCATTTCAACAATGATGAATTAAATGCACTGTGCAATACACATTAATCTTTCATATAAAATTTAAAAAGTTTTGGTGGTGGGACCAAACAATATAACAAAGCACACAGAAATAAGGTACACTTGCGGATGAGTGTGTCTCCTTTTACCCCAAACGCAAGGATAGCAAGCACCTAGGTGCTGTATTAATTAAAATGTAAAAAAGTATATTGGAATGGATTCCAATAATGCTAATCTTGTAAGCAGTGTTGGTATCAGACACTCTTGACTTTCAGATAAATATCAATATAAAAAATAAAATCCGTTCCAAAAGTTGTATATTTTTCTACAGCTTCAATATAAGATACTTTTCTAAGGCTTCAAATACGAAAGTGTTTCAGTTTGTAAAATTTCCTTTAATTCAGTAACGTGGTAGGTGACTGCATAAAACAAAACTTTTGTATAACATTGTTCATTTTATGTGGGTTTTATACAATTCAGATGTTAGTGCAACATATCTGTAAAAGTAAATTTGCAACTAATTTTGGGGTGCTTCCGTTTCACTAAAACTGAAATAAACTTGTGCTCCAATTACCAAAACATATAAAATACGAACAGAGTTGGAGTGGGTAGGCGTGTAGTTAAAAAGGAGCGAGAAATCGCCATTGGTTTTTGGGTTCCAATTTGAAAAATGTTGGCCTATGGTAAAGGAGTGCTATGGGGCCCTGGGATGTGTGGTGACGTGTATGCATGGGTGTAGAGAAGCAGCAAGCAGAGGGAGGAACTGATGAATACAAAAGATGTAATTGGACGTCCGAACATGATGGTGGCTAATTATCTCACGGGGGTGTGTGTGGATACTACTGGAGCAGCATGGTGGGGGAGTGACTGGGGGCTTGCCAATCTAAATTTTGAAACTGATGTGATAGGGTAAGGGGAGGGGCAATTTGGGCACGAAGATTAGTGATAGGCTGGACTGTGGATGAGAATGGGATGGGATGGGCGGAGATGTTCGCAGGAGCCAGCAGGTCTGAAAACACTTACCTGTGAGGGCTTTTATCATCAAACTGAAGGCTGTTTTATAAGCTTTTAAGGTAGAGTTTGTCCCAAATAAGCAAGTTATTCATAGACCATGCGTGTGCGAGTCCCCTGGAACAATTTTAGATCACTTCTGAAACAGAATTATAACCAGAGGGGGAAGCAAGATGAAGAGAGCTCAAACAATGGGAGCAGAAGAAATATATAAAGCATGTTACAGTGTGGAACTAAAAGAGGGCGAGAATTTTATCAAGCTAGTTGGTTGTAGGGTTATTTGCTGCAAAAAATCTTTCCTGTGGACCCGCAAAACGAACAGTGGGGAATCAAACTACACTTTTCAAATACCACAGACTTGGAGAGCAATAGAAAGAGTTTGGGCTACGTGTTGTGCAGTGGAAAAATCGGCGGGGGTAAGGAGGAGTGTGTGTGCGTGTGTGTGTGTGTGTGTGGGATACTAGTGACTATGTGCACACGTAGCTTAGTAACAACTGGTTTATAATAAGTGTGTGTGTGTGTGAGAGTGTGTGTGTGTTATACGAATTTGTGAAAATAAGGGATTGGGTGTTGTGAATGGCGGTTGTAAGAAAAGAAGACAGAGAACACGTGGGGAGGATATTGGTGTTTAAATTAGTGTGTTGGTGAGGACCGCATGGGGTGGAATCATAATAAGAGACCATGCGTTTGAATTTAATTAATGCAATTATAAACCATAATGACTAGTTAAGGTTTACAGGTCATTGGGTTCAAGAAATATTAGGTAAACATGCAAGCGATCCAATTCAAAATGCAGCAAAAAACACAGAAAAAACATTTTTTTTTAATCTTGCTAATAACAAACTATTAACTGTAGTAGTATTTCACTAAGGAGGACATGAATTTCAAAACAAAAACATTCTAGGTTAATAAAATCTATTAATGTCAATGATACAAGAAGAACAGTATAAAAATAGCCATTTAATCAAAAACCTGGCCTTGGGGATTTTGGTTCCTCCGAGTATGCGCTTTCGCAAAGTACTCTTCATCAGACCTACCTGAACGAAAAAAAAAAACAAACAAAAAAAAAAAAAATCACACACTTAGAAAAACAAAACAATGATGTAAGCAAGTTCCCGTTTCATAGAATGAGGTGACTGAAGCATGTACAGCATTGTCGTCCTACGCTTTGGATTCAAAACGTAGGAAATTCAAATTGTATCAGTACTACAAGTGATGGTTAAAGTTTTCTTAGGTTAAGTAGACAATTAATTGAAAAGTGTGAATTCAGACTGAATGCCAACAGAGAAAATGGACTGATCTGCCACTCAAGTTCATGCTTTTCGAGTAAAAGGTTTGTGGGTCCCTGTAGTGTCCCTTTTTCTAAAGTGTCTATGACATGAAAATGGATTTATGATTTATTTTTTTCTCTGGCATGATTTTCCAGAGTGTTGTTGGAGTTAAGATAATTTACATTGTGCATGTGTTGTGCTATATTCTGCTTTTAAATTTGATGGTTTTCCCAATGTAAAAAGCGGTGCATGTCATGCATTCCACTCTATAAACTAAACACTCGGGTGTTGCAGTTACTTGTGGTTTTAATGTAGTAGGTTTTGTTGGTGTTGGGACAAACGAAATGGTCAGCTGCGCTGAGTATTTTGCAGTAAACACATCCTTTTCTTTCACATGGGTATGCCCCTAGTTTGGTCCTTGGTAGGTGATCCATTTCTTTACTGGCTTGCTTGAAGTACTGCCTTAGGTTTTTGTTTCTCCTAATGCAAAAATCTGGAAAATCAGGAAAAAGGAAGCCAAATGTGCGGTTATCCTTGATGATGCAACAGTTTTCTTGGATTACATTTTTCAATGATTGAAAATCCATGGGAATGGGAGGATCATGGCAAGTTAGCCTTGGCTGGGGTGTCTCTTTTTTTATGATTCTTGTTGTTAGTTGGAAAATCAGGGTTAAGCAGTTTTGCTTCAGATGTAGGATCTAAATGCTCTTAATTTCTGGTTGTTAACCAGTCTCTAAAAAAGTCCTTCTCAGGGTTGCACAAACTGATGGTAAAGTCCCTTACTTCTTTTGAAACACGTGCCATCCTTAACCCTTGAGATTTTTCTTGGTCTGGAAGGGGTGCCTGCTTGAACTGTGTAAAAGAAGGTTCGTTCTGGTTGGTTTTTGGAAAAGATTGTCTAAAATGCGTCCTGTATTAATGTCTTTTAAGATCATGAGGTCCAGGAAAGTTGTTTGGTCCTTGCTGTAAGAGTTGGTGAATTAAAAAAAAATATCGGTGGAAGTATTAATGTCGTCAAAGAACTTGAAAGGTTATCCTCAGTCCCAGTCCAAACAATCAGGATATCGCCAATATAACATGGGTAGCAAGCCATATCTAAACAGAATGGTGTGTTGTAGACATGTTCTTTTTTCCCCACTTCCCTAAGGCCATGTTTGCTAACCTGGGGGCCATGGCAGCTCCCATGGCAATTCCTTTCTTTTGCCTGTAGTAGCTTTCATTGAAGTGGAAGAAGTTGTTGGATAACAAGATGTGGAGCAGTCTATTTGTAACCTCGATTAGGTATAGTTTGTCCAGATTCTGGGCATTTAATGCTTCCGAGACTGCTTGAATACATTATTCATGTGGTAATACTGCATATAAAGGGATTCAACGTCAACTACGACCAGAATATAATTTTGGTTGACTGGGATGTCTCTTACTTTGAGTAAAAGATCACCAGTGTCCAGTACAAACAAAGGGTTCATCTCGGCGAGAGGCTTGATTTTACTTTCAGATAAACTGAAATCGTTTTGGTAATGCTCCCTCCGCTCTCTATGACTGGGTGATATGGGGGTCTATGATGCTTTTATGGGGTTTGGGATCCCAAAAAAGCTGAGTAGCATGGGGTGATTGTGAGGAATCTCAACATGCAGTCACTAATTATGCTTTCTTCGCTAAGAAAAAGTAATTCTTCATTAATGAGGTTGTATGCATGTTGAATTATTTCAAGATTACAGGCTTCGTTACTATTGCATTCCTTTTATTTTGTCATAAGCAGCAGTACCTGTGACCAAAATGCCACCCCCTTTGTCAGCCTTCATTGTTCGATCATAGCTAAGGTTCTTTAGGGCATTTTTTTTGGTCCGATTTAGGTTGTTGCAATATTTATTTTTCTGTAGTTTGTTTATCTTCCAGATCTCTCCCTCACATTTAGTCTCAAAGGCTGCAATGGTGGAGTGTGGGGGAAGGGGGACAGAAATCACTGGGCTTTGTCCATTTTTCTTTTTTCATTTCTCCGTTATCTTGAAAGAACATTTCAGATAGAGTTTTCTGGTAAAACAGCTTAAGATTCATAATAGACTGTGCTAAGTCACCTCGTTTGTGAGGGACAAAGGTCAAACCTTTTTCCAGGAGTTTTAATTCGGCAGGAGTGTTTTTTTGGAGTGGTTCCATACTTTATTCCGTTTCTGTTTGTATTGTTGTTCCTTTGGTTTTGCAATCCTGGAGGAAACCCAAAGGTGTTTTAGGTCCCTCTTCCCTTGCCAAGTCCTGTCCCAGTTCTCAGAGTTCTGAACTGGGGAGGCACTCCGTCTCTTGTGATAAAGCTCTCTGGTGTGGATGCTCATTGGGGACAGTTATTGCGGGGTTGGAGAGATTTAACAATTTAGCTGGTGGGAGGAACCCTTCTGAAAAACCTGCTAGTTCTGTAAAGCAATATCATTGTTGTTTTCTGTTGGTGTTTGGAACTGAGGGCGATTCTCCCCCATTCTCTTGTTGGTGTGATGGCCTTGGGTATTACCCTCATTAGCAGGCAGGTTTTGTTTGTGGAAATAAACTACTTGAGAAATTAGAGGTTGTGGTGAAAATATTCTCATCTCCCACAACCAAGCACAGTAAGAAAGAATTAAAACCCTAATGGACAGCATGGACAATATAATCAAAAACATCAATGAAGATACTAAAATTAACCCATTCAAGGAAAAGATACAAGCACTGGGCCTTGACTTGAGATACAGAAAACAACTAAAGTTATTGTAAGAGTTTAACAACCAAAACACCCTAGAGACTGTATGGAACCACCAATTTTCACCACAACCTCTAGATTCTCAAGAAATGCATTTCCACAAACAAAATTTGCCTACCAATGAGGATAATACCAAAGATCTTCAAACCAACAACAGAATGGTGGAGAACCTCCGTCAATTCCAAACACCAACAGACAACAACAATGATACTGCTTTACAGAACCAGCAGATTTTTCAGGAGGCCCCCCCCCCTCCTCACCAGCTAAATCCGATAACCAACCTCTCCAACCCTGCAATATTTGCTCAATCCCTTAGTCCCCCAATGGGCATCCACACCAGAGATTTATCACAAGAGAATGAGCGTCTCCCCAACTCAGAGCCGGGACAGGACTTGGCAAGGGAAGAGGGACCTAAAACACCTTTGGGTCCCTCCCCTAGGATTGCCAAACCAAAGGAAAACCACAACATACAGAAACAGAATAAAGTATGGAACCACTCTCCCCTGCCGAATTAAAACTCCTAGAAAAAGGTTTGACCTTTGTCCCTCACAAAAGAGGTGACTTAGCAGTCTATTATGTATCTTAAGCTATTTACCAGAAAACTCAATCTGAAAATTCTCTTAAGATAACAGAAAAAGTGAAAAAAGAAATTGGCAAAGCCCAGTGATTTCTGCTTCTCTCACCACCCCACCATCACAGCCTTTGAGACTATATGAGAGATCCGAAAGGTAATAAACCACAGAAAAATAAATACTGCAATCTAAATCGGACCGAAAGAAACACCCTAAAGAACCTTAGCCATGATTGAACAAGGAGAATAATGAAGGCTGACAAAGGGGGAGGCATTTTGGTCACGGATACTGCTGCTTATAACAATAAAGGGAGTGCTCAGCAATAATAATTTTTACGAAGTCTGTAATCTTGAAAGAATTCAACATGCATACAACCGCATCAACAAAGAATTACTTTTTCTTAGCGAAAAAAGCATGATTAGTGACTGCATGTTGAGATTCCTCACAGTCAATCAACCCAGGCTACCCAGCTTTTTTGGGATCCCCAAACACCATAAAAGCATCACAGACTCCCCCATATCACCCAGTCATAGCAAGCGATGGGAGAATTACTGAAACTATCTCCGTTTATCTGGAAGTTAAAATCAAGCCTCTCGCCGAGATGAACCCTTTGTTTGTACTGGACACTGGTGACCTTTTGCTCAAAATAAGACATCCCAGTCAACCAAAATTCTATTCTGGTCACAAAAGATTCCTTTGCAACAAATACCCTACAACCAACTAGCTTGATAATTCCCACCCAACTCTCTTTTACTTATTTCCACACTAACACGCTCTACATATTTCTTCTGCTCCCATTGTTTGAGCGCTTCATCTTCCTTCACCATCTGGTTAGAATTCTTTTTCAAAACTGATCTAAAATTGTTCTGGGACACACACAAACAGTCTATGAATAATGCTTATTTGGGACAAACACTACCTTAAATAGCTTATAAAACAGCCTTCATTTTGATATTACAAGTCCA
Source organism: Protopterus annectens (assembly GCF_019279795.1). Taxonomy (NCBI): domain Eukaryota; kingdom Metazoa; phylum Chordata; order Ceratodontiformes; family Protopteridae; genus Protopterus; species Protopterus annectens. The sequence goes on from NC_056744.1 coordinate 1,522,510,227, forward strand.
CACAGGTAAAGTGTTTTCAAACCCGCTAGCTCTTGCGAACATCCCACCCATCACATTCTAATCCACAATCCAGCCTATCACTCATCTTCATGCCCAAACTGCCCCCCCTTACCCTACTGCATCAAAGTTTCGAAATTTAGATTGACAAGCCCCCAGTCACTCCACCACCACGCTCCAACAGTATCCACACAACCTCATGAGATAATTAGTCATCATCTACGGACCACCAATTACATCTTTTATCCACACAACCTCATGAGATAATTAGTCATCATCTACGGACCACCAATTACATCTTTTTTGTTCTTCGATCCCTCCCTCTGCTTACCGCTTCTCCACACCCACATATACACATCAACACACATCTGTGTCGCACAGCACTCCTTTACCATAGACCAGCTTTTTTCAAATTGGAACCCAGAAACCAATGGCGATTTCTCGCTCCATTTTAACTACATGCCTACCCGCTCCAACTCGCTTCGCATTCTATATGTTATATGTTTTGGTAATTGAAGCAGGATTTTTAATTGAAACACAAGTTTATTTCGGTTTTAGTGAAACAGAAGCACCCCAAAACTGGTTGCAAATTTACTTTTACAACTATGTTGCACTAACGCCTGAATTGTATAAAACCCACATAAAATTAACGTTTTATTTTAAAGTTTTGTTTTACACGCTAGGATTACATTAACCTAAAATGTTTACATTTCATAATTCATGTCCTCCCTAGCAAAATACCACTTCAGTTATAGTTATTTGCAAGATTCAAAAAATGTTTTTTTCTGTGACGTTTGCTGCATTTTGAATTAGATCACTTGCATGTTTGGTACATATTTTTGAACCCTAACTAGTCACTATGGTTTATAATTACATTAATTAAATTCAAATGCATGTTCTGTTATGACTCCACCCCACGCGATCCTCACCAACACAATTTGCACAATATCCTCCTCTTGTGTTCCTCTGTCTTCCATTCTTTCTTAACCATATACCTTTTCTTACAACCGCCATTCACAACACCCAATTCCTTGTTTACAAACCCACACTCATTAACAACCATTTTTTTACTGATTCCCGTTTGCACATAATCTACAGTAACCCACACATTCTCCTTCCTTACCCCGTTTCCACTATATGACACGTAGCCCAATATCTACTGCTTTCCAAATCTGTGGTATTTGAAATGTGCAGCTGAATTCCCCCATCGCTTGTTTTATGGACCTACAGAAAAGATTCCTTTGCAACAAATACACAACAACAAAATATCCCTCCTCATCCTATTTTACTTATTTCCACACTGTAACACGTGGTTTACAGTCAAAATGTCGACATTCAAGTTGCATGACAGCCGCCTCCTCGAACATGGTAGGAGCGACAGTCAGGATGTCGACGTTCATGTGTACATCCGTTTAGAAGGCTGTACATAGGGCAGGGACTCAAAGCATGGTTGGCAATGGGAGTTGCTAACATTAAGATCAACACAAGGTTGTCGGTCTTTTTGCGTTGACCATACAACCTACTTATGTATGAGTCGAGAATATTTGTTGCGGAAATCACCGTTCGCGGATATGATTTTCGTTCTTTTGATAGTAAACCGTAACACACTTTACGTATTTCATCTGTTCCCATTTTGAGCGCTTCATCGTGCATCACCCTTCTGGTTATATTTCTTTTTCAATAGTGATCTAAACACATGAGGTCTATGAATAACATGCTTATTTTGGGCAAACTCCACCTTAAAAGCATATATAACAGCCTTAACTTTGATGGTCTTCACTGGTAAAATGTTTCAGGACCTACTAGCTCCTGCGAATATCCTCATCCATCCCACTCTCATCCACAATCCAGCCTATCCCTCATCTTCGTGCCCAAATTGCCCCTCCCCTTACCCTATCACATAAAAGTTTTGAATTCTAAAATCGACACGTCCCCAGACACATGTCCGCCATGCTCCAATAGTATCCATACACACCCCCCTAAGTTAGCCACCATCACCTACAGACCACCAATTAAATCTCATCTGTTCCTCGAGCCCTCCCTTTGCTTACCGGTTCTCCATTCCCACATATACACGTCACCACACATCCCCAGGCCATGTAGCACTCCTTACCCATAGGCCAGCATTTTTCAAACTGAAATCCAGAAACCAATGGTGATTTCTCACTCCATATTTACACGCTTACCCGCTCCAACTTGTTTCATAGTCTTCCATATGTTATTGTAACTGAAGCACAAGTTTATCCCAGTTTTAGTGAAACTGGAGCAACCCAAAGTTGGTTGCAAATTTACGTTTACAACTTTGTTGCACGAACACCTGAAATGTATAAAACCCACATAAAATGAACAATGTTATACAAAAGTTTTGCTTTATGCGCTCGCCTACCATGTTACTGAATTAAAGTAAATTTTACAAACTGAAACGATTTCTTATATGAAGCCTTAGGAAAGCATCTTACATCGAAGCTTTAGAAAAATATACAACTTTTGGCACTTTTTTTATTTTTATATTGATTTTTATCTGAAAGTCAAAGATGTCCAATACCAACATGGCTTACAAGGTTAGCATTATTGGAATATGTTCCAATATACTTTTCTACTTGGTAGCACCAAACAGAAAACCTTTCAGAGCTTCATTGCTAAGTACTAGGCTAGCTGACCTTGTGAAACATTTTAAGCCCCTTTCAAGTGCAAGACTCAAACCCTGTACTTTGTGTCTGTGAGGTAAAACTCCTTAAAACATTATACCAACCCAAAACTTTTCACTTGCTTTTGTGAATCTTTGACAGATGGTCACTGTGATGAAGAATGTAAATTACTTGGAAAGAAAGACAGGCCTGACTAGCCATTACTGGAAGTGGAGAAATCAAGTGGTTAACTAGAGGATATGAATGCCCCTGTGAAACATTCCGGATGGTGAAAGATCTGGACTGGGACACAGCACCCAAGGAGGGTCTATCAAATGAGACCAGAAGAAGGGAAACCTTACCTGTCAAGGCCAAAAAGAGGCAAAGTGGATAACTGTGACCTCCCTCTCTGCAGCTTTTTGCAAAATCTTTGGGATCAGGGGAGTAGTATGAAAAGCATACAGGAGCCCAGGGTCCAGATGTGGATCAGAGCATTCCTTGGCGACTTCTCAACCATCAAGGCATAATACCTGTTGCACTTCATGTTGTGACAGAAGGCAAAGAGTTCTCAGCAGAGTCAACTCTAGTGGCAGAAAATCTGCTCTGTCACTGTCAGATGGCAGGACCACTTGTGAGGCAGAACCTGACCACTAGAACACAAAACTTCCCCAGGATGTGTGCTATCAGAAAGTGGTCAGGAAACATTGCCCATTACCAAACTGGCATCAGAGGGGAACTAAATGCTTTGAACCATTTCTCTCATGTTGTGCCCCCCCACCCCAGCTGGGAGGTATTCTATGATCACTGTGGCCTTTGAGCAGCAGTGACAAACAAGCGGCCCTAGGATACTTCCCTGGATTCAAGCCACTACTCTATATGTATTCTACATTTTAAGCAAACGTGGAAAGTTATGGGTTGTTGCTTAATGGACCAATGCATTGAAAGTGTCCCAATGAAGAATTTCATGTGGTACCTGGCTAGTGGGAACTAGGGTAATCATAGCAGCCATTGATCCTAGGAGTTCATGAAATCAGTGTCACTGGTGGCTTCTGACAGGAAAGGGCCTCCAATAGCTAGTTGTGAAGGGTGGCCATCCTATTTTCTGGAAATCCTATAATCTGGCAACTAGTATCCAGGTAAGTGCCTAAATATTCTGTTTACACCAGGTTGAACTTGGACTTGTCTGCGTTTACAGTGATACCCAGTCGAGAGCAAAGGTGTAGCAAGGAGTACCTGGCACAGATGAGATCCTTGGCTAGGGTGGAAATAAGCCAGTCATCCAGATACGGGGACACCCAGAACCCATGCAGTCCGAGATGACCTGCAACCACTGACACACACTTAGTGAACTCTAGGAAGCTGGGGTGAGGCCAAAGTACAGGGCCCTAGATTGAAAATTACCATCTCCAAGCTAGAAACATCCTTCCTAAGCAATGGAAGGATGGACTAGACAATGACCATCCAGAACTTCATCTGTCTGACCTATTGGTTGAGATGACTGAGGTCCAAGATTGGCCTGAGGTCCCTGTTCCTTTTATGATCTTCTGTACCCATGTGTTTTGGTTGATATATGTCCAGGCCTTGGGGGTAGAAGGTTATGTCCCCTTTGAATGTCTCTACAGTGTGGCAGTCAGGTAACAATTAAGGAATGCTGGTAAGGGTTCCTGGAGAATGCTGCCCCTGAAACCTTGATTTTGTGGGTCACCTCAGCCACAGGGTTGATGTCCATCACCAGAATTTCCCCACTCTGTCCTGGGGGAGTATACCCCCAAATGTTTCATGAGAGAACCCTTGAGTCTTCTAGTGCCACAGCTTCTTTCCTCCATTTTGGTTCCTACAGAAAGACCTCTGAGGGTGGGGAAAGTAAAGATTAGTATTACTATGACAGAAATGGTCTTCCTATCCTTTTTGCTTTTGGACAATGTCTTTAACTGTACATCTGAAGAGTGTTGAACCATCACAGGAGGCATCAATAAAGTCACACAAGCACATCCAGGCAGGATTCCTTACATTATGCCAGTGCATTTAGTTCTCAAGGCACTCCCTGTTAAGTAAGAAATCAGGGGAATGAAACACTAGAAAGGAACTGAAGGGTAGCAAGCTGTGAGTCAAAGTTTTTTTTTTCTACAGAGATGGACCCAGAGAAGGATTTGTAAAGTTCCTTTGTCAAATCTTTCTGAAACCTTGCAATGTGTGCCAATTAATTTAGTACCTTCACAGCAAAAAGTTGCTGAAGCACACACCAGCTTCCAAAATCCATCCAATGCCCTGGACTCTATGTTGGGTGAGTGGAATAGCTTTCTTCAGCAATTTCTGTTTTAGTGACAGCTGCCACCACCACAAAAATCAATGGCAGGACCCTTGCTCCAATGCTGACAGTCAATGGGTGAAACTAAGCACTGACCTAGTTTGGAGGGAATTGGTTTAACCAAATCGGTCTCCTTCCATGCTCATTTTCAGACAAGATCAACTATATGACCAGCAGGGGGAGCCACCCATGAAGTAATTGTGACAGACTGGATGGCCTCAAGAAAAGACAACTCCTCTTGGGAGGGGGCTTTGGAGGATCATCCATCTGTCTCAAAACTTTAAGGATCTCACTGGGTGAGATGTCCTCAAGGGGAAGATCTGTAGGACCTCTCCTCCTCAAAGTCAACACTACAACAGGAGTTAACATGCTTCCTCTTGCATGCATGCTTCTAAGAACACTTAACAATGGGATGTTCCGGTGTGGCCTCAGAAGAATGGGACTCATAAGGACTGTCTCAAGGTTTAAAGGGTCAGAATGAACTGGATCAAGACCCAAGGACATTTTGGGAGGCATGGACTAAGCCAAGTGAAGAAGAGAAGCCTGTTCATCCAACAGTGACAGCACTCTCTCAACAGCTTAAAATGCCAAAGCCAAGGGGAAAACTGAAATCACCCCCGATGAAACCAAAGCAGCCACCAGAGGCAAATTTTGGAACTAGACTTGACTACACTCGGAGGCAGACACTGAGCTGTCCAGCACCAAGGTTCCAAAAACTTCAGAGGCAAAGCCATCCTCTGAATCTGGCACCAATGCTTCTGCCCAAAGACCTTTCTGGATCCCAGCCACTCATACCCATTGAGATCAGAGAAGGCACTGGAAAAAAAAAAGACATGGACAAGCTCTGGGTGACACTCTAATCCTTAGTCCCTTAACAAGAAAGGTGGATCGGAGTAGGGGCAACAATAGAATGAAAAGAACGGCCTAAGCTCACAGGTCCAACAGTGTACTTAAACTGAATATGGGTCCTGAGACACTTCATTATCTGATCCACATCTGCTCTGGATAGGTTCCTGGTAGACAGGACCAACTTTGACGGAAAGGCTGTGGATGGGTATCTAGAGGATCTGTGAAATCACGTCTTTTAAAAATGGGAAAAGAAACCTTGGAGAAATGGGCTCAGGGAAGACTCTCAGCTCAGGTACCACAGGGGTATTGGATCAGACTATCAGCTCGGACAGTGAGGTCAGATACATGGACTTCAGTATTTTGAATCCAGAGATGTGGACACAACAGATGATGTGGTCCAGGGAGTACTTCCCTGGGCTTCTTCAGTCTGTCAGAGGGCTTCCTGACAGAGGGGGAAGCTCCATCTACAGATGGCTGAGCCTGGGATGACTCTTCTGAAGGGTCAGGGAGGAGTCCCTTCAGAACAAGTCTGTTTTTCCATTCGATAATGGCTCTTGAACCAAAGGCAGTATAGATGGTACACTGCTCATTGAAATGGGACACTCCAAGAAAATGTACACTTCTTTTGTAATTCAGAATTTGGAATTTTGTGGCCACAATTTTTTTTCACTCTGATGGTTTGTCTGACATACTGGAAAAAAAAAAAAAAAACTAACAGCTTACACTAAAAAGAGAGAAAATAAAAACAAACCGGAAACAGCAATATAGCTAGCGATCCCACATACTAATAGCTATAAAATTAAAAAAGCTACCAAAAACCCTCAGGCTTATTAAAAGGAAACACTATACAAAACTGTCAATTGATTAAACAGCACAAAGAAAAACTACAGTGAAGTTACTTTTTTTGGATATGAATACAAAAACAGAGGAAGAACATCCTAAATAGACATCAAAAACTATAGCTAGAAAATCTCACTACTGAAAGCTCAAGACTGAGTGAAGAGATCCGCATCTGAAGCAAAGGCATAACAAACAATATATGGAGTAATTCCAGAGGTGGGTAAGGGAAGATGTCTGAACTTTAGATTCAATGTCTAGTCATCTGTTAGGCCCCAGCTTGTATAGGTTACATCTCCCAAACCTCTGCTTACACTTACCACAGGTATCAGAACATGTCCGTGATTTGGGATGCATGGATAGAGCTTAAAAAGGGCCTTGTACTTGTTAGCCTAGTAAACCTGGTCCCTATGAACCTACACAGCTGCTAAAGTTGGATCCATTGGCCTATAAATAACAACAGACGCAGTCTTTGGTTTGTTTTAACTGGAAACTCTCATTTTCAATGACCAAACAGATGCCTTGGGGGAGGTGCATATCCCTCCACAACACCTACAGCAGACATGACAAAATTCTTTGAGAGACAGGGTAGCTATTCAGAAATATGAAGTATGCATAGTAGTTATTCCTCATTGTTGCTGATACCAAGCGACTGAACCAACACTCTGCGTATGTGAAATTAGACTGATCAAAATAATTTTCTTTCAACTGAATCCCGGCAAAAATACATAAATCCTTCCAAATCCGAGTAGTCTTTACATATGTCTAATGAAAGGAAAATGATGGCTGTGTCCTTCAGTAGCAGCCTTTGTTCTCGGTGTCAAAATTACATACTTTTTTATCTTGGGTGTATGTAAACACTATAGACATAAAAATGAATTAATGAAAACTATAATATTCACACTGCAAGAAAAGTATGCAAATATGACTAGATCTTGCTCTTCAGTATGAATTTCATATTCACACTGCAAGAAAAGTATGCAAATATGACTAGATCTTGCTCTTCAGTATGAATTTCAGACTCTCATGCTTCTCTACAGTAACTGTCTCAACAAGTGAGTCAACTGCCAAAACAGTATTTAACTACCTTTTTATCATCTAGAAGACATTTACAGATTTGATCTCCTACTGCATTCTCAGCCAGTCTCCCTGTCAGGCCAACCAGGCAGCCGCCTAGGGTGCTTTTCCACAAGTATTTACTTATTTTTTAAAAGAATAAAATAGCATGCTTCCTTGCACTGTATATTTAAATAGCCAGGGGTGGGTCCATACCATGACAGGCACTATCGTGGGTGCTGAAGAAAGCCTGCAAAGTTCAAGCATGATGTCAATGGATTATGGCATCTGGAGTGAGCACAGCGAGAAATCTTGGATTACATTTGAGAAGTTTGAAGGAAAGGTTGTTAATGCACCTCATAGCGTAGGAAATCCCTAAAAGCACTTTCTTCCACTACAGTTGTCAAATGTGCAGTCTTGCCAAGTCAGGATGTGTTGAAATTACGAATTAAAAAAAAATGAAAAGCAACTGTAAAAAGGGATACAAAAAGTTATCTGGATGATGTGGATAAGCCAAGACGCGGGGGGACCATGGGGCTACTGGGAGATGGGGGGCAGTATGGTGTTGGTTCTCCTAAGGCCTGTCCTAGCCTGCTGTTGGCAAAAGCTGTTAATTTTGAGAAACAATGCAGATTTGCTTTGAAAAAAAAAATGGGTTGCAAACAGCTTAACTTTTGTCAGGTTTCTGCTTATTCCAAATGATACAGATACTGAAGGTGTGGCTGAAACTATAGCTCTTAAATGAATCGAAGACAAATTCGAGATAAATAATAAGTAATCGGGGACACTTACAATATTAATTTGACGCACTGACCATAAAAATGTGTGAATTTATATACATTTTCGCAAGCAAAAGTCTGTAAATATAATTACTGTCGATTGTCGTTAAAACCTAATTCACCACCTGTTATGCAAAATTCACCAGTTTTAAGAAGTAGGACAGCTCTAAATTTGACTAAAATCGGGGACCGTTAACCACGTACAAGAAGAATCGAGTACAGACGTTAAAAACTTCTCTTACATATCTGCGTGTGTAACTTTTATCCTTGAGAGCTGATATCATACTGCTTTGTAATAAAACAAAACACAAATGATGACTTTGAAAAAATTTTCAGAGTTTGTGAGCAGCTTCTTTCACCTGATAAACGTTAGCTGCCTCCTCCACATGTATGAAACGATGACCACAGTGATTAGGGACACAAAGAGCACACAGCAGGGTTTCATCAACTGCACAAAACAATTTCAACTTCTCGGTATGCAAGCCACAGTCCTGAGCGGTGTGTTTTTGCTTTGGACCCGAATTCTGCGTCTTTTCTTTCTCCCCAGAAACTGTCTCGTTATCTCGCTTCTTGATCTGCGCGTGGACTCTTTCCACCTGATTAGCCAGAAATAAATTTACGGAGTACTTTCTGGCCGAAAACTGCTGTCTACACTCTGGGCAATATAGGTTGTCAGTGCTATCCCAAACCCTATTAATACAGGTCTTGCAGAAATTATGGCCACACTCCAACATCACTGGAACATCAAACGGTTCCAAACAAACTGGACAGTTTAACTCTTCCATATAATCACTACCTAAAAGGGACGCCATCTTGGCAAAAGTTCTGCTACTTTTGTTTTCCTGTATAAAAAGGGTAGAGACTTCTTCAATTAAAGACACATACACCAACTGAATAACGGTTTCAATCCGGAAGTAGGTTCAACAGCACGATACTAGAAACATTGCAGCAATATTATAACTTGCACTACTGCAAACTGTCTTTAAGTCATCAAATATTCTGGCTTATGCGAGGCGACATCTTGCTTGCCTTAAAGAGCTTATAGTGATACATTATCTTTTATGAAGTGAAGTATTTCTTCAAAATTTGTTCCGGTGTTGCCTAGCTTTAGCGACAGATTTATTAACATTTCTAACGTAATCTACATAAAAAAAAATCACCGACTTTTAATAGAACAAAAAAATAATAGCATTATTAAGTTGTTTTTTCTTTCCATTCCCATTCTTTCCACTCCACTAACTACCTTGATTATAGCACGCTCAGATGCTCATAACCAGTACTTATTATACAGCAGGAACTTCTTCTTCTTGTAACATTTGTTAGTGTCTGTTATGCACTTCACAGATAAAGATTCTAGTTGTCTACTGATGTACTATGTTCTTCAACTGTAAATATGTTGTAAGTAATTGCTATGTAAATTGTTAATCACTATGTATCCAATGTAAATACTGTCTGTTTATTTTAACTGTGGAGCTTTTCTCCACGGGCCTCCGCTGAAAACATTGTTTTCATTGATACTCGATCCTACCTACAAGGGTTAAAGTCAAACCATAACAGAGGCGAGCTACGTTAAAGCATTGACACCGACACACCTTTGACCTTCAAATACATAACGCTATAAAAAAAACACATCGCAAACTAGGTATGCTTTAGCCACAGAAGCACTTCATGGAAAAAATACCAAAAGTACTTTAGCTACTACCTATCTATTACCCTCCCTACTATGCTGTCCCCATTATAACCAGTATTCAGAAAACACTATAAACTAAGCTCAAATCATGCTGCAATAAACTTACAAAACTTACTACTGGACTGTTTTATTATAAGCACCACTGCACTGCTCTCAACACTCTAAATTGGCTAAAACTTCTTCAACACCTATATTACCTCCAGTTAACTTAAGGCGCACAAAATTATCTACACTCGTAACTTCTACCCTGCCTTAAGCTATATACTTCAAATCTACACACCCAGCTGTGCTCTTAGCACAGAAGATAAATAGTTTATATCCCTAAGTAAACCTAACAAAACTCCAAGGAAATCCCTTTACTGGTATTCCGTGGTAAATTATGGAATTCACTCATTGTCGATATCAGCACCATCTCAAATTTCAGAACATTTAAATTTAAACTAAAACACTACTTACTCAGTTCACAAATATGTCCTTGTATCAATCCAGGCCAATTTCCATGCTGCATCAACTACCACACTTTGCCTCTCTCCTTACTCCATATTTCTCTTTTCTTTATTACCGTTCTTTACCATCACTGCAGCTTCGTATGTATTTTTTTACCCCAATCTACACTGCAGCTCCTTATATTCCCACTTACATACACCCTTCAACTCCCCATCTACTTCAACATCCCTCCCTTCAACTCCATTTACAAGTCTGGCTTTTCTCCTTATAACAAATATCACTCTAACCTAATTCATCCTGACCTTCTATAAACTTCTCTGCTCTGCTCTCTCTCTCTAACCAGCTCACTACTTTCCCCACGCAACTTCCACCTATATTAGAATAATCTATGCACAATAAACCACGAATAACCAATGAAAATTATATGTATGTTAATGCAAATAGTACTGTATCTGTAAACTTTAAACTATGTTAGAAATGTATTCCTTAAAAAAATTCTGTACTTGTTGCCTGTAAGAAATTATGTATATGTTATTTTCAATAACTATGGTATGAACTTCTTGTTAAACCTTTCTGATTTTTGCTTTCATTACTTTTGATTTCCATTGACTATTTTTATTTTTGAAAACTTTATTTTATTTTGTGTTGGAGCTTTTCTCCCCGGGCTTCTGCTGAAAATAGGCCACTCTGCCCAGTTGCACTTTCCCGATAACCAAATGTCAAGTAAATAAATAAACTGACTTTGGAGTCTAATTAAAATATAATTGACGAACACACATATAACTGTGTAGATTGTGAACTGTTATGACTATTTCTGTAAGATTCCAGTAGCAAGAAAGATGTTTAAAAACCTCTCTTGAGCTATGTAATTCAGTTCATGGCTGTACTGCAGTACTTTGTAAAAAAAAAAAATGCAACAGGTGAAGTTCATCCTCCTGGGAGAAAAAAAAAAAAAGAGTTCAGTTCTTCTTTTGAAAAAAAAAAATGACAGATATGGCCAGGTATCCGAGGTGTACCCAGTCAGTAAAATGGCTTGTGTGTGTATGTGTTGCAATGAGTGTCTGAAAGCAACAGGATAAAATACACTACTGTGTCTATTATTTATGTATCTATTCATTCATTAGATCACAGTCAGACATTTGAGATGCACATGGTCAATAGAGCTGGTATAATGGTGCAAGCATCTGTGTGCAAGGCTGGGTGAGGGTTGCAGGGGGGTTGCACTCTACACATCTGACATCAACAAACTGAAATACATTTCTGTGTCCAGTATTCATTCATTCATTAAATAACAGACATCTGAGGTATATGCAGTTATTCACATTGCTGTAATTGGTGGGTATGCACATGGTGGTGCAATGGACTGGAGAGTATGCTTCAGGCAACAATGAGATGAAATGATGTTACTGTGGCCATTATTCATGTATTTACTCACTAATAAGTCTGATGTACGCAGTCAATAAAGTGGCTGTAACTAGTGGGCACTAAGGCATTTTGTGGATAAAACTGACTGACCCCTGCTGTCATTTGATCACAGTAAAGCATTCACTGATCTAGGTTAACATGAGTAGTGTGTATTTGATTAAATGAAGGTGAATTACTTTACTCTATTTGTTTAATTGATCACAGGTAGAGATGAAGTGTATACAGATAATAAAGTGGTTGCTGGGGCAGTCAGAGAGAAAGTGACCAAACACTGCTACTGATTGATCAGAGCTAAACATTTCTTGGCCTGCAGTGATAAACCCTACCCCATTACAATTACTTTTACCCATTCATAAGCTTCTTGAGAGGGTGGTTTCAAGAAGCTACTGAATGGGTAGCTTCCTGAAGGGTGGCTTTAGGAAGCTTTCATTCAGTAGCTTCCTGAGGCCAGCCCCTCCTCTTGCTTTGAATTTACCAGCCATCACTGGTTTTGCAGTTTTATTGGGAGACAATCTGAATTTTAGTCTGCTGTATTTCCACACATGACTTCAGCTTGGACTTTACTACACTGAACTTTTGTCCCTATTCCAAAATATTCATATAACTAAGCAGATGCTCCAAGTTCCATACATGATTTCCATGTAATCTGTTAATATGCAAATGCAGCTTAGTCTGATGAAAATGTCAAAGCATAATGCAGTCACAAAAAATAACTAGCAATCTAAGTGCAACTATAGTCATATAGTGCAAAATCATATTCCAAAGAAAAAATGCCTATAAAGTGATATATTTCCATTAGCAATGTACATGTTTTTTTTACAAATAGTCAAAATCAATGGAACGTCAGTAATATTATTGGAAAACACTGACAGTATACAAATGTGTATCAGCAATATTCCTATAAAATTACAAATATCCACAATATTTTGCAGATTATGTCATAAAATATAGATGTGTACATATACACGCATAGATGAAATCTGTTGTAATCTACAAAAAAATGAAATTAAAAAATTTAACCACGACAAAGTGGTATCTATGGCTATATCGCCAATGTTAACTGTAGCTATCAATGGGTGAGGGACTTGTGTGGGGAACACAAACAAGTAACACGCACACAACCAAGGAAGTAGGGTGATAGCAAAGCACATGTAGGGTGAGGGTAAAGAAGAGAGACACACAAGAGGGGCAACTGTATTGGAAGCTCAGAGGAAGAGTCAGAGAAGCATGGACAATTTTTTTTCTTTCTTTTTTTTTTTTTGATGGGAATGCATCCAATTTTATTTTTTTTTTTGTAGAATATTAGGTATGAAAAAGACCCAGAAAGTGGAGGTGGGAAAAAAGGTGGGTACAAACATATAACAAATAGCAAAATGAAGGAAGAAAAAAGGCCTTATATAAAGGGCAGGTGAGGTATACAGACAGTCCACATATGGACTGCACAACATAGGTTAAGTAAAGATGAAAAGATGATGAACAGGGCAGAAATGCATACCAGCCATGGTACACCTTGATAATATATTACATACCAATGCACAAAGCAGTACTGAGATGCTGAAAACTGTATGATAGTCATACCAAAAGAATACGAATTATAGTAGGAATATGACACAGAACACTAACTGGGGATTGCCAGCACTACAGTATATAATGAACATCAAACATCATTATCCACCAGGCTGTTTGTAGTGCAAGTTTATATCTAGCAACAGCAAGGCTGAGCACATCCAGCAAATGAAATATAGGAGCAGAAAAAAACGAGGTTAGAGTTAAGCTTCCAACCCTGCATGCAAGAGGCAAATAATTATGATCAGAGCTAAGCAGCAGTACTGCAGTGAAATAGTTTTTTGGTTGTGTAATAAACCAACAACTATAGACACCACATATTAGGAGATGAGAAATGGGATCCACCTGTCAACACAGACATTAAATACCAGAGGCAACATTGATGGTGTTCAGGAATGTAGTGTACGTATGTGACATGCCATGATGTCACACAAGCCGAATGAACAGAGTGCTCAGCTCACATACCCCTACCAATGACATGTAATGTTAACTTGCCATGTAGAAACCATATGTTGATACAGATTCATTATAAAATATCATATGAATATGAAAAATTAAGAAATGTAAGCCTGCACATTCGCAGATATACAGAAAGTATGAAAAATATGCCAGGGGAATGCAACACACACAAGTAAAACATAAATACAGGTGGAAACATCACAATGACCACCACAGTGTGCTGATATGTCTTTTGTGTGTATAACAGCCTGTCATGCTGCACAACTTCTCACAACCTGAGTACACCTTCAGGCCAGCAATGATACAGTACACAGAAGTTTACCAAAAGATATACATGTGCCATGTGGATGGTTACAAAGCTACAACAGGCAAGGGAACTGGCAATACATGTCCACAGTAGTAAGGAGATTCATGTCTGAAGAACACAGCATGCATGGCCTAGCAAAAACATTGCACATGCATGTGTCCCCAAAACAAGTTGGACTGCAAATCCTCCACAAGGTGCATTCAACAAAGGGCCAAAGTCTGACACTTATCCATCATGCATCTTGTGATGACTATTAACATGTTTGTGTTCAAAGGAAACAAGCAACACAGTAATGTACAGTATGTAAACAGCAATTAGCATAGGTATATAACAAAAGTAGGGCTGAATATCACATACCCATATATATTTTCATGCAAACATAAGAAGGTGGCATACTCACAAAAAGTAATAATATTACATGCAAATGTGAAAGACTAATCAAAGGACAGTTATATACACACAAGTATGGCTCACCACTTGTGAAAGCAATAATCATGTATATTATTACATTACAAGGATCAATTTGTGTATTGTTGTTGCTATTAGAAACATACAAACATGCAGACATATTGTACAAAAGGAAAACCGACAGATATGTACACATATGTAACAGGCTGCAAAGGTGTACATATTTCAAAAGAAAAGTTATAGGCACATTTCAGTGGTGGTGTGCCATAATTACAAGGCTGAACAATACAGTAATGACTGTCATAAAATGATAGAATCAACCTGATGAATGTCAGTCCTTGACATTGACACCATATAGCAAAGAAACAGGCCATGCACAGGTGAGTGCATGAAGCATAAATAATGAGAACATAAAACAGTTCACGTATACAAAGCACACAAAATACCACGAAACAGCACACACAAGGGCAGAGTGCCTGTGGGAGTTTCTGACATAATAATGTCACAAATGTAGTAAATATCCTGATATGGCATGTATGCCAAAAGACATATGACACAGAAACATTGGAACAACAACATGTGCAAAGTATGCACATATATCAACCATGTGCACATATTAACAGGAAAATGGCACTACATTGTTAAGCATGTGAAATATATAACTGAGCAAGTATAATGTACCACACATGTTATATGTCATCACCTTTTCATAGTCAACTGAGCACTGTCAACAAGGGAAGTGTGTGACACTTGCATATTGCAAACTG
The DNA here is from genome assembly GCF_019279795.1 of Protopterus annectens. Taxonomy (NCBI): domain Eukaryota; kingdom Metazoa; phylum Chordata; order Ceratodontiformes; family Protopteridae; genus Protopterus; species Protopterus annectens. The sequence continues at coordinate 1,522,525,749 of NC_056744.1, forward strand.
CATCAGATCTGTAAATCAAACTTCAAAGAGTGTGTGTGTAAGCTACTTGGGCAGGGGCATGAAGCACTGGTTGGACAGAGAGGGTGCTGAAGGTCTTGAACTGGTAACTCAGCTGAGATCTCAAGTCTATAGCTGTACCAGTGGAGAATCTGATTTACGATCTGGTGGAAGAGGGAGAAACCAGCCCCAGACTGACTGTGGTCTCTGTGTGCTCTTAAGGGAAATTGCACTTGATACAGAGAGCTGCTTCTGGAAATACTGAATGTGTACTTGCTATCCTCCTAGTGAACATCCTCCCACAGGTGCCAGTGGTGATGATGGAGGCTCCATGATTGCTGGTCTAGTGGTGGGTCATCACAACTACTTTCACTAAGGATGATATCACAATATCAACATAAAATGATTAACTTTAATAAATGGCTTAGCTTTTGGTGTTATTCCAAGGCAGTTCAATATTTGTCTGCATGGGAGAACATGGCTGAAAGACCACATTGCTTTGCAAAGGATGATCTATACCTGTCCCCTCTAGGATTTCATCTACTGGCTAAAACATTGTTTTCCCACATAGTGCCTTTTTAGGCAATGCCAAACTGGCAAACCATTCTAAATAGCAAAACCATCCAAAATGAATCTAAAAGTGTTACTGCTCGGTGTCAGGAATCTAAACAAGGAGCTCCACCCCAAGCTTTTCTCCCCCAGAGAATAGAAGCATCTGTGCAGTTAACAATTTATTTATTATTTATTTGACATTTGTTGACTGGGTTAGTCTAGCTGGCCTGCGGCTCTTTTTCAGTGGAAACCCGGGGAGAAAAACTGCACAAACATATCTACATAACTACAAGAGTATATACACAGAATACATTTCTACAGAATACATTTCCACATGTACAATATTTATTAGGAGTACAAAAATTAAGCAGAGATTACAAAAATAGACAGATTCAAAATGATTAATAGTAACACCTGCTAGAATACAATGTAGAAGAATTATGTTCATCACTGTGAGTTCAAAAAAATTATGTTCATCAAGACATACCCCAGGATTCAGTAAACTCTGTATAGGAATAGCGTTATTCCTACACAAAATAAATGGTGTCCATGTCCGCATCCCCTCTCAGCAGTGCCCCTTATATATTAATGAAGGAACACTACTGAGAGGGAGCCGTGGACAGGGATACTGAATGAGTGCCAGAGGATATGTTACAGTGCCTGCAGATCTGTAACATGCTCCCTGCATTGACAAAGTGTGGTAAGGCACTTTACAAAACAAAACAGTGTCTGTGAACACTGAAATACTTACTGGTAGGTGAAATCAATGCAGGGGGTGTGTGACAGGTACTGTCACACATCCCCTGCATTGTGAAAGTGCCATACGGCACTTTACATTCGAAAATAGTGTCCACGGACACTGAGATTATGAATGGGAACTGAATGCAATAAAGGGGATGTGTGACAGTTACTGTGACACACACCCCTTGCGTTGTGAAAGTGGTGTATGGCAGTTTACAAATAAAATGCATCCCTCTCAACTGTACAGATTTTCACAGAATGTCCAGATGTTTGCCTCATAGTTTTGGTCTGTCCCCATAAAATTACTGGTTTTCCAGCAAATCACTGAGGATTGAAGTCCCTAAATAATACAATCATTTGAGTTACAGACTTCATATCATTCAGAAAATGCATGCAAATACAAAACCGGACATTCTAGGGAACAGTTTCTAAATATTGCCCTTACAAACTTAGAAAGCGACAGAATGACAGGTCTTGCATTAGCATGGATTTTTTGAAGAGTATGATTTGTGAAACTCAAATGTCCCTCAATATTTTCTAACTGCAGTCTTTCATGATTTGTCACTGATTTGCCAGGGAAACACAATCCCATGACAAACGGACCAAGAATATGAGGCACAAATCTGGACATCATGCAAAAATCTGTACAGTTGAGAAGCTTAGGAATGTGAACTCACGTCATGTAGGGAGGGTGTCACAGTATCAGTAACCCCCCCCCCCGCATTGTAAAAGTGCTTTACAGCACAAAAACAAGATAGAAAGTGCTGTAGGTTAACAGCTTACATTTAAATTAATGTTTTTTTTTTTTGCTTATTTTTCCTGATAGTTTAAGCATAGCTGAGCAGGTTTGCAAGGGCAGTGCCTTGCTCAGCAGTGCACTAAGCTAACAGAGGTATCCAAATTTCAGCTATAGAAGAAGCTATATACAAATGTATAGGTGAAATTTGGACAGCTCTGACAGCTTTTTGGGTAGAGTCACAGCTTGTCATGTAGTAGGTGCACAGTTCGAACACAGAGACAGGAAATTTAGCTTTTACATGGGAAAGCAGTTTTATATTATTTTTTTATTTTATTTAATGATGTAGTAATTATATTTGTTAACCAGGATAGTGTAGCTGGTCCAAGTTCCCAGTGTCAGTGGCGATATAAGGTGATGAAAACCCCCATTTAAACACAAGTGTTTCATACAGTACAGTCACACCCCAAGGTAATGTAATGAAAGCACATAGGAGGAGGTCATGTAAATTATACAATGACTGGTCATTGATATTCAAAAACGAGCATGCTGATTGTTCATCCCAATCAGCGTGCCCGTTTTAAATCCTAGCATATACCATTGGAAAAGGGTCTGGTTGCCCTGACTCTATTCCATTGTTATATACTGTAATTTTATATATATATATTTATATATTAATTAATAAAAAAAAAAACTTAATCCAGACCCTGAACATAGCAGAGAGACCAGACGGAGAAAATACTAGGAAAATCAGATATGTTATCCAAAATTAAAGACATGTACCTAATTTTCCTTGTATTTCCTCCATTCTCTCACTCTCTCTCTCTCGCCTACCCCTAAACTGTGTGACATTTTTTTTGTATATTAAAAAAAAAATAGAAACAAAAATGGAGCAACGGAGACCTTCTTTTCTGTGTTGCTTCCTTTGCAAAGCACTGATGTACTGGGTATGCATGGGAATGCAAGTCCAATACGCATGCACAGCACATCAGAAAAAGCCCCAGAATATGGGAAAAATGTAGAAGGACAGTACGACACTGGTATACAAAGACATTTATTTATGAAAAGTAAATATTTTCTCTTAAATAATGTCAATATATAATAGCAATAAATGATCCTGTGGTTGTACTATATTAAGATTTACCCATGGTTGCCTTTATTTAATCACTTGGCCTTCACCCTCGTGATTAAACCACAACATCCATGGGTAAATCTTAATATACCACACTGATGTTGGTTATTGCTTAATTAAAATATATACACCTAATATTAATGTATCACTAATGAGTAATTAATATTCAATTCGGACTTTTTTTTAAATTAAAATGTTTGTTTGCCCTTAGCTCAGTTTTACTAAAAACTGCTAAGCCAAGCTAAGCAATGCTTAAACAGGACCTGTCTGAGCAATACTTAGCAGTGCTCAGCTCTGCTAAGCTGGCATGAGCATTGCTAAGAAGTCACATTCTAAGTAGTATCCAGCTCAGTTAAGCGGATTTGCACACTGCTAAGCACTGCTCAGCATTTGCCACCTTAAGCACTGCTCAACTCAGCTTAGTGGATTTGTGCACTGCTCAGCTTTGCTCAGCATTTTTGAAAATGGTCCAGTGATGGCAAAGGGTTGGAATATGGCCTTATTTAAACCACACCGGTGGGAATACTGGCCGAAAAGTGATGAGGTTAAAACTACCAACATAAAAATTGCAACAAAACCCAAATTAAAGGTCATGCTGCTAAATGTTAGGAGTCTCAATGTGAAACTGCACTCATTGCAAACAGTCTTAAACATGGAATATTCTGACATCTGCGCAGTCACAGAAACCTGGTTCAAAGCTGTGGACTGCATCCCAGCCATACCTGGTTACTCATCCTATCATACAGTCAGACCCAAACTGTGGGGAGTAAAGCCAATGGAGTTGGGCATACATACCTCCAGGCTGGTCAAACTGTATGATGCACAGGAGACACTCCAGGTGCATTTAACCATTGAATTGACTCCTGTACAAATCATAGCTAGCTACCAGCCCCCAAATCTGACCCAAGATGCCACCCTGCCTATCTAGACCTCTTTGAATCTATCCAGATTCAACCCTGCACCCTGATCCTGGATGACTTTAACTACTCAAACATAGACTGGAAGTACTACTCATGCCAGAACACAAATGCCCAGAGTTTCCTCGATTTTGTCAATTCAAATTCTTTGGGATAGCTAGTTGATGCCCCACAAGAGGTGATAATATCTTGGACTTGGTATTAATCAATATGAGTAACCACTGCAGCATCCCTGCAGTATCATCTTCCCTTGTATGATCAGACCATAAAGCGGTCATATTTGAAGTCACCATCTCCTGCGACCCCCCCAGCTATGTTCAAACAAAAAAACTTTTCCAAAGCTGATTACAACCTCTTGAGGGATGGTATAAACAGGTTCACAGCCCCCTCCTCCTCTCTAGGAATTGGCACCAGTATCCAAAACTATATCAAATTACAATATGAACATTTATATAGATGCATGGAATCAGGACTACCTGACAGGACTAAATCATCCTCCACAAAAAAGAGTAAACCTGTCTCGTGGAAAAGTCAAAAGAAAAAAAAGTGCTGTCCAGGACCAAGAAGGAGCAGGTCCCCAGTTGGAAGCAATCTCTCCTTAGCCTAAACAAGCATATAAGAGCACTAGTGAAATCCTCCAAAGCAAACTTTGAGTCCAGATTGGCCACATCTACTAGAGACAATTATAAGGCCTTCTTCACATATGTCTGTAATCTCACAGGTAGACCCCAGATCTGTTTAGAACTGGTGGTGAAAGTCACCACATACAGAAATGCAGTAGATATAGCAAATCTGCTGGCTGACAGATTCAGTGAAAATTTCACCCCTCTGTCCCCCCCCATCAGTAAATCAGGACATTCCCAGTACCTGCCCCCTTCCCCTTATATCTAGGGAACAGGCTATCACTGCTCTCTCAGAGGCAAAATATACAGCCTCCATGGGACGCAATAACATCCCAGGCTGCATCCTATATGAACTCAGGCAATATCTTGCAGCACCATTAGGTGCCATATTCAACCAAAGCCTGACTACCAGCTTTGTCCCAGCTGAGTGGAGGACAGCCACTGTCATCCATTTACACAAAGGTGGAGCATCCACCCACCTGGGAAATTATAGACCCATTAGTCTAACTAGCCTGATCTGCAAGGCCATGGAATGGATTATCATGGACCTCATTAACAAGGACATTGGCAACCTCCAAACAATCGATCTGACACAGTTTGGCTTTGTGAAGGGGAGGGCATGTCTGTTACAGTTGGCTGACTTTTTTGAGACAGTCACCAAAGCCATGGATGAGGGGAAGACAGTGCACACTGCCTACCATGACCTGACCAAAGCCTTTGACACTATTCCCCACTCAGGCATAATAGATAAACTCTCTCAACTAGGCATCAATCTGTATGTTACCAGATGGGTAGCTAACTGGATCACTGATAGAACCCATCTAGTCAAAATAGGGGAAGCCACCTCAAGCAGGAGACCCGTATCGAGTGGCATACCCTACGGCTTGTTCTTGGGGCCTCTGTTATGTGGGATATACTTTTTGAGGTGCAGACCAAAACCAGTAGTCTATGGCTGACCAAGTGTGCAGATGACTGCAAACTGGGTGCTGTCTTAAATTCCCCTAGTGATGTGAACATCCTTCAAACTCATGACTGGTGCCAGAAGCATGGCCTCAAAAGGGATGCTGAGAAATGTATCATTATTCGCTTTGGCGAAATTGTCATCCCCAATACTTATGATATTAATAACAATGTACTAAGCATGCAATCAGTTGTGAGAGACATGGGCACCCAGGTTGATAGCAACCTGACTTTTGACCACCATGTTGCCTCCATTGTACAGAAGGCTGTTTCCATGGCCCACCTCATAAATCAGGGTATGTCATCCAGGAACAAGGAGGTCATAACATCCCTGTACTCTTCCCTTATCAGACCTATTATTGAGTACAATGCCCCCTTTGGCAATGTACCTTGCCATGCACATGCAGTGGTTGGAGAGACCGCAGAAGTTCCTGACCAGAAAAATCCAGGGTCTCAAACACCTATCCTATACAGATAGGATAAAAGCCCTGTCCCTCTACTCAGTTTCATGCAGACTGCTCAGAGTTGACCTGTGTCTGGCATACAAAGCCATGTCCAACCCAGCCTTGATGGAGTTCCTGCATATCCATAAGACAAACTAAACTCATACAACCTGCATGCAAGGCCTTAACCTGGTCTGTGACATGAATAAAACTTGTTAGCTGTATAGATTTGTGTCCCAAAGATGTGGCCAACTGTGGAATAGAGTCATTCTGCATGTCATGCATAGTACCTCTCTAGGTCTCTGGATGACTGGATGGGAAACAGAACATACACCCCTAGGATCCCACCTGTGTCACTGCTGGACAGGGGAAAATGGTGCTGACTTTGAAGGAACATGGCCAAAAGTCTTGGCTAGACCCATAAGGGCCTCCGGACCAATAACCTAGTATCATCCTATGAACTTATTACCATAGATGTTTGGTGTAATTATTTCAGACTATCCTGCAATGTTGTCTGAAATAATTCCCTATGAGTCTGAACTCTTTATTTACTGCATTGATTGAGTGTTGGCTTATTCCTTTATTAGTTATTAAATATAGATAAACCTTGTAATTGTGTCTGGTCTGTATAGAGCGAAGTAAGGTCTTAGAGTACTTGCATGTGTATTCAGTGACACTGTATAGCCCTCTCCAATAGGCTTGGTCTTGGTCACACTTACCATTTGGCTAATAGGCACATAACACAGTAGGATTCATCACCCTTTGGTAAGGGCCTTACAGTAGCTGATAAAGAGCTGGATTGTGGCAGTCAGAACTACATTTAAGTGTGGGCAAAAGGGACCATAGTTGGTAAACCAGTGCCAGCTTTTTTCAGAAGTGTGTGTGTGTGTGTGTGTGTGTGTGTGTGTGTGTGTGTGTGTGTGTGTGTGTGTGTGTGTGTGTGTGTCTGTGTGTGTGTGTGTGAGATTAATAAATCATATCTCAAAGTATGTGTGTCAGCTACTTGGGCAGGGACACAAAGCACAGGTTTGACAGAGAGGATGATGGATGTTTTGGCTTGGGCACTCTGCTGAAATGTTAACCATATAGCTGTGCCAGTGGGGAGTCTTATTTGGGGATCTGGAGAGAGAGGGAGAAACCAGCCCCAGACTGACTGTGATCTCTGTGTGCTCTGAAGGTTAATTGTACTTTATTGTGTGTGTATTTGTCATCCTTCCATTGTGTACGTCCCTCACTGGTGGTAGTAGTGAGGATTGAGGTTCCTTGATTACTGGGCCAGTGCAGGGGTGTCACACTGACAGTATGTACTGCTGGATGCAGCTGGCATATCACATCATGTACCATCCTTGAGCCCATCTCAGTCTGCCAATGTCATACAAGATTATTTCACAGATTGTCCGGGTCTCTTTGACCATTCCTGACATATTCTGTCTTGGTCAGTGTGTAACCCACACCTGTATCTGAATGTCTGACACCTATGGCTAACATACCTGGTGATTCCCTGCAGCAGAACAGCAGGTTATAGGTACTAGTAGTGGGTGGATGCTGGCTCTGGCTCAGCAGCAGTGCATACATACTGAGAATTCAACGTAAGGGAATGGATACAGTACCAGATATTCATGCACCATTACTGTGTCTCTAGGGGTCTGGCATGTCACAGACACATTCCCCAAACGCTGTGGATGACCATCATGTATTGTCCACCTGGTGTGCGGGAATACACATTTTTCTGGTAGGGGGTGGTCTAAATCTATTAGGCACATGTATCTATTTTGCAAATATCTGGATACTGCAGATGTCAGACACCTATGAGGTGGTCACCCTACACCATGTATGCGCCACTGCCTGTTATTGTGTACCCCAGATGTTTCTGGAATGTCCACATGCACCTGTAGTAACATTCACCTGTTTGTCAGATGTAGGTTGGATAACATGTTAACGTTGCCCATAGGGGACACCCAGTGGTTGATGGCAGTGATGTCTGTGGACACATAACACAGTATGTCACAGCAGTTAGACCATGTCTGGTAGTCTTGGTACCATCTCAGGTTACTAGGCTATGGGCCATGAGCATACATATGCCTAGCCCACATGATAGCACATGCGTATGCAAGGCAGCAGCTGATATCCCCATTTAACATGGATACAGGTGGCATCCCAGGGTATATGTGCTGTTACCCATCCAGTTGACCAGGTTACGCCTGCAAAGGTTTAGGTAGCTACCCTGCCTGATCTAGACAGGGTGCCCATTCCACTGCAGGTTGCTTTTGTACGACGCACATGTGAGCTGTCCACAAGGCAGTCCAGGTCACTCACTGGGTTGAGTGTGTGTGTGTGTGTGTGCGTGTGTGTGCGTGTGTGTGTGTGTGTGTGTGTGTGTGTGTGTGTGTGTGTGTGTGTGTGTGTGTTACCACAGTGGAGCATGGCTTGCATTTGTGCAGCAGTGACAGCAATGTGGGATCTGTGATTGCCGTGCATGCCACAGTGATATAACTCCTGATGAGTATGTATGACACCAGGTAGAGGGTTGGTATTATAGCCTAATACCAAGACACACCATTCAACATCTAGATTGGAAAGCATGTTTATATTAATGTTAGTTTTACATTTTTATATTAATGTTACTTTAATTTACTGATGTAGTTACTGACATTTGCAAAGAACATGTGCCAGACATAACAAATATAAACCGGATGCATTTAATGTTCCTCGAAAAGGTCAAGTTTAAGCATAGCTGAGCAGTTTTGCCCAGCACGACATGGTGCTCAGCAATGGTTAAATGAAATATGAGGTATATGCAGCAGTCTAACAGCAGATCATCACTGGCTGAATGGTTAGGGCACCAGCACTTGTACATTAGGTGCAAGGGTCGAATCATAACCATTCAGCTTTTTACATATTATAGGGAAATGTAAATGCTTTGTTTGTTTGAATATATTACTGTGATAAACTGAGGGGCAGACAACCCAGCTAGATAGAATTTTGTAAATAATTCTATGTCATTGTAAATATTAATATGATCAACAGGCTTGTTTCACAAATGTAAGAAAACTGTGTTATGTGCTGAGCTTCAAAAATGTAACCACAGTGCACACTGCTGGAAGAAAGTTGATAAGTAAAGAATTTTATGACTGTGTATGATCTCAAGCTAGGAGACAGGATGTCAGCAGCTGGAAATTCTTTCTATTGTCTAAAGACAAAGATAATTACTAGGCTTCACATATAAAGTGTCTTTTATTGCTGTGACATCCTGGTAGCTGCAGATCACAAAGAAATGTTAAATTTTGAGTTTTGTTAGCCTGGGAACTAAATCAGAAGTGACAAGAATGAAGTAATCTGAAATGACTCCGCAGTAATGTATATTATCGATTTAAGGACTATCTCAGAAAGAAAGAAAGAAGTGCAATTTGTATTTTATTCTGAAGCTGACAACAACTCATCAGTAGTTTGCCTTGCTCTGTAAGTAGGATTTAGATCTTAGTATTTATCTTAGAGATAGATAGCATTGTTACCTCACAGCAAGAGGTTCTCCCGTTTGATTCTCGGCTGGGCTTCTGTGTGGAGTCTGCATGTCCTCCCCGCAGTTGGGTAGCATTCAAAAGACATGTGTGCATAAATGGGCGTGCCTTTGTTGAAGGTTAGGTGTCGAGCTGGCACCTCGACATTTCGTACAAATCTACTGCCAATCATTAGCGGACTGGAGTTCTGCTGTAGCAACCCCTTACCGGGAAAAGCCAAATGACAAACAACAACATTTCTCTTAGAGATAGATAGGAATATAGCCAGATTAGTGTAGATGTTTCTATATTTATGTGAGACTATTCTACAATGTTATTTTAAAGTCATTCCTGCGATTTCTAAACCCTCTATTGTCACTGTGTTGAATTAATGAGTATTGTCTTGTATTTTTATTATTTATTCTTAAATATTTTTAAATTATTTTTAAACTTTTTAACTGTGGCTGTTTTGTGTAGAGATATTTAAGCTCATAGAGTATTTGCATGTATTTGGTTATACTGTACAAGCCACTCCAATAGCCTTGGCCCTGGGTTACACTTACTATTTGGATAACAGTAACATTACACAGTAGAGTTTGTCACCCTTTGGTAAGGGCCTTTACAGTTGCTGATAAGAGTAGTTGGTGACAGTGATTACTACCTTATAGCCTGTGCAGAAGGGGGCATAGCTAGTGAACCTATGCCATCCTTCCCCAGGAGTGTCTGTGTGTTTGTATATAAAGCAGATCTCAAAGTGTGTATGTGTGTCAGCTACTTGGGCAGGAACATGAAGCACTGGTTGGACAGAGAGCATACTGGAGGTTTTGGCTTGACTTTGGCTGAGATCTGAATCCTATAGCCGTGCCAGTGGGGAGTCTTATGGGGATCTGGAGAGAAAGGGTGAAACCAGCCCCAGACTGACTGTGATCTCTGTGTGCTCTTAAGGGAAATTGTACTTTACTGTGTGTGTACTTCTTATCACCCCCCCCCAATGTGGACCACCCTCGCTGATGTTAGTGGTGAGGATTGATGCTCCATGATTACTGGGCCAGTGCACTGGCATCACAATTACAATATGGTAACTGTGATGGTCCAGCTTGACCAGAACCCCATTTGCAAAGGACACCCGATTATAAAAGCCCCAGTTACACACAAATGTCCAAAACTATTACAGTTACAAGAACAGATAACGTAGTTAAATGCATAAGTTTAGGAGATATAATAAAATAGATGCACCTAAGTATGAAGTAACACTACTGAACAATAAGTTATAATACTGTTATATATATCTAAGCAGTAATTAGCTTGCTATGCGAAGCTAAGGCCAGCAACAAAATAACCAGATCTGTCAAGTCTCAAACCCCGAATCATCTGCACAAAAGTCAGAGCATTACACTAGTATGCCAAATCAGCTGGGCACATTTATTGTCTATTTTAAAATATATCATGCAGTGCAGTTATGTAACATTGCCAAATCAGCTGTGGGCATTTAGTGTTTATTTTAAAATATATCATTCAGTGCACTGACGTAACATTAGGAAGAAATATCTCCCTATCAAGTATTGAACCAAGGACTCTCTGTATTAACATCAGAGCAATGCACCACTAGGTTAAATCAGCTGTGGGTGTTTAGTGTTTATTTTAAGATATATCATGCAGTGCAGTGATGTAACATTGGGAAAATTTATACCCCTACCAAATATTGAACTCAGAACCTCCTGTAGCAAAGTCAGAGCAACACACCACTAGGCCAAATCAGCTGTGGATAAGGAGCGTTCATTTTTAAATTATAACTTGCAGTACAATGATGTAGCATTAGGGGGAAAATACACCCCCTACCAGGTATTAACTCTAGGACCCTCTGCACCAGAGTCAGAGCAACACACCACTATGACAACTAAGCTGTAGGGAATTACCCCTGTTCCTGTACATATATAATAAGTCATAGTGATGTAGCAGTAGGAATAACATACATCTCCACCAAATATAGAAACCTGTAACATCTGAACCAAAGCTCAGTGCAATACAAAAGTAGGACATCACACCTCTGGGGAATCACCGGTGCTTGTACCAAGACAACCCGATTCCCAGTGACACAACTTCCACATATAATGGCGCAAATGACAACTTACTTGGGCCTGTGATGCAGATACTGAGCTGGTACACAGTCAAATAAATGCTGATGGATGTATGGGATGCCTATGATATCAGGTACACCTGACAACTGCACAGACTGTTGCAGAATGTCCACAGGTGTGTCATTTACATATGTGATGGTTGTCATCAAACCTATTCCATGTGCTGAAGTGCTGGCAGGTCAGTGCAGACTGACCTTACAAACTTATGACAGACAGGTCAGTGTCACACACCATAGATATCCAAACACACATGTCCATGCCAGTCTGTAACACACAGTATGCATGTACATATATCCTGTATATACACCTCCCATAATGATGACTTAGTAGCTCTATCTGTTACATTCCTAGCATGTCTTACACCAGGACACCTACAGTCCAGGCCCACGGTCCAGTGTGTTGCACAACATTTGCATTCTTGTCAATACAACATAGAAATAAATGAGCCATGCAATGGCCAGCAGAAATGATTGCTGATAACACAGTCACTGCCACTTACAGGAGCACATCAAAGGCAGTGAGGGTGGGATACATATCACAGATATGTATACATGTCCTAAATGTCCCCTACCACTCACTGGATGGTACTACTACTTAACATATGTACCAAAGGCTCAGACCACACCAGGACTGTTATGAGTACACACACCCTGGCCATGCTGTGAAAACAAGATCTGGCATTGCCCCTTCACTGACATATAAAGCACGCAGCCCCTCAATGTTATCACACTCACCATTAGGAGTCCTGGCCAGAATCCAGCAGATGTGGACTACTACACATGCAGCAGTCTGTTCAGCTAACTGCTGCAGACTTAACATACCTCCCAAACACCTAGAGCAGGGCATCCACAACACAAACATACATAAAGTGTTGGTGGGGGAATTCTCATGTGACAGGGACAAGTGTTGCAGTCTCCCCCTACAAACATACACAGCTAATACACTGACATCAATTGCAGCAGCATACACATCCAGATAGGATATATGACACACACATCTGCCTGTCAGCTCACTGACCCCAACACATATTGTTAAACAGTACACTGCTAAAGAATCCGAAGGTATGTTAACAATCGGCACACATAGTGTGAAGCACTGTGGAAATACATCAATCCATACATTGGACAGTATCTCTACATACCCTTTATGATGCTGTAGCTCCCACACCTCAATAATATTCTACTCATAGGCCAGGAAAAGGGGGGAGGCCTACATGACACCCTTAATTATAGCACTGTGTTGCCATGCCATTGGCTAATGATAACATAACCCAACTGTTTGGGATGGTAGTAGCAAGTGGGAGTCACTGATTGCTGCACATAACATCACCTGTTCCTGAGCATTACCTACAAAAGGCAAGCAGCTGCCTATGGCAAACAGCTCTGACACTTTCTTCTTGAAGACAGGCTGTCATTTCCTAGGATACCACCACTTGATTCTTCCACAAAGGAGTAGAGCAATATACCAGGTATGTCACACAATTACACATGGAATTGAATGCAGATGGGAGGATGCAGTCACGGGATATAGGAATCTCAAAAGTAGGTTTCAACAACATTTAATGTAATGACATGTTACTGTTATACTACTGTCCAGCACTTATGTCCATCACATATGGCTCTGTCAGCATTGACATATATCACACCTCTGGCCCCTGAGTCACCACAGCAATGGTCAGCTCACATATCACCGATACTGGAATGTCTCTTGTATAATAGTGACAGTAAGTAGTGGTCAATACAGCTGGCATATCACATCATGTACTGTCAGGGAGCCCTTCTCAGTGTCTGAATGTCATACAGGCTTAGTTCAAGGATTGTCCTGATGTCCATGAATATTCCTGATCCACTCTTTCTAGGTCCCTGTGTACTCCAGAGCTGTATCTCATTGCCTGACACCTATGGCTAGCATACCTGATGACTTCCTGCTGCAGGACAGCAAATCATAGGCAGTAGTATTGGGGAGACACTGGCTCAGCCTCAGCAGCAGTAGGCACATATGGGCCATACAATGTAAGAGAATGATTAAAGTAGCAGATATTAATGTACCATTGATATGTTCCGTGGGTGTGGCATGTCACACACACATTCCCCAAATACTGGGGACAACTGTCACGTATTGTCCAACTGCTGTGTAGAGGTCCACATTTGTCTGGCAGGGAGTCTACATCTATAAGGCACATGTACACATTCTGCAGACATATGTCGGACACCTTCCAGGAGGAAACCCTACACCAGATATGCAGTGCCCTCTGTTATTGTGCAACACAGATGTTCCTTATATGTCCTCATGTACCTGTAGTAGCACTCACCTATTTGTTGGAAGTAGACTGAATGACATGCTATTCTAATGTTGCCCATAGGGGACACACAACAGTCAATGGCAGTGATGGGTGTGGACACATACCAACACATTCTGTCACAGCACCAGGCCATAACTGTTATCCCTGGTATGATATGAGGTTACATGGCATATGGTCCCTGAGCATCCATATGTTTAGGCTGGCTGTTTGCCCATGTGCATGCATGCCAGTACCTGCTACCCCAGTCCAACAGGGACACAGGTGCTATCCCAAGGATGTATATGGAGTTAACCATCCACTGATGCAGGTTCCGCCTGCTATGGTGTTAACAGCTAACCTGCCTGATATGGACAGGGTGACCATTCCACAGCAGGATGAGTGTGTGGTACACATATCTGAGCTACCAACAAGCACAGTTGCTGTCACACACTGAGTTGATGGCATATGTGTCTGTGTTAACACACTGGTGCATGAGTTGCACCTATGCAGTTTTCCCATCATTGTGGTTTCTGTGATTGCCTTGCATGCCACACTGAGCTCACCCCTGCAGATTATGTATGACACCGGGTAGACTGTTGGCCTTATAGGCTATTATTCTGTGGTAGATGTCTGAGGCCCTGGTATTGCCTGGTGGAGAAACTCATTGATGTCCCCAGCTGCTGCATGTGTTGTGTGATGTGATTGATGAACAGGGAATCATAGACAAAACAGGGCCTTATTGGTGGGAATACAGGGATGTTTACACCCCATGTTCCCTGATGGCATGCCCATATGAATGTCTTGGGCCATGTAGTAGCATTACTTTACAACAGATGCAACCTTGTAGTGATAAGTCTTGGTGCCAAACACCTGTATCCACAGATCCCTCATGACCAATTACGTGCCTAGGATGTATTTAGTACTGTGATAATATGTGTGGCTTTCACTCTCCTCAAAGGGGTTAACAATGAATGTTGTGGTATGTGGCTTGAGTCCATGTGTCTGTTAACAGTCATCTATCTGTATGAGACCCTCGTAGGCAAATATCCACATCATTAGGGAATCTGGCGACAGCACCCAGCATGCAGTCATTGACAGGCATGGTTGAACATGGGGTAATGAGTGTTCCCTGCACTTCAGAGGTGTACATTACACATAACAGAGGGCAGTACATAGAACAGTAGGTTACTCTGCTAGATATGGGTAAACTGCTTGAGGAGGATCGTGTCTGCACACCAGTGTGATACCCATATGGTATCATATGGTGTGATGTATACATGGAAGTGTTATATCTATAATGGGTAGGTGGGTTATGCCATCACAGGGTCTGTCCAGGTCAAGGTAGGCAGTTTGTAGTGTCACTCTCTGTCCATGCATATGCTGACTGTGTCATATAGGTCAACCGAGTGTAAGAGACATGACCCCTTCCTGGACAATGCCTAACTGTCCGTGATGGAGTGTGTGCAGGTCGCCAATGTCATGGTTAATGGGTTCCAATATAAACTGTGCCATGGCCTTGCAGAACAGCATAGTTAGGCTGCTTGGTGTATCATGTGAGTGAGGGGTGTACGCCACACCATACTCTGGGGGGGTGACAGTACTCATCCACCAAACAGCTGGGAGAATGGCAGTGAGCAGCCCTCCTTTGAATACAGTAGCCTATGGTGTTACAAGGTTATGGCCATGTAGGATGCACCCTGTGATGTGGTTGTATCCCATGGCAGATGTATACCATGACGTTCAGCTAACAGTGGTGAACTGTTCCCCACATTTAGGAGATGGGTGAGTTTGCATGGGCATCCTGATGCACTGATGGTGAAGATCAGGCCTGGCACCTGCACCAACTGTGTCAGCCATCCAGTATGCCTTACCAACAGCACTGGTATAATTGGTGTCCATGACCAACACAAGTGAGCAGATGCAGGTGCACCCTGTGCTGTTGCTGACATATGTGCAATAGGGGAGAAGACTGTCTGTAGTAGATGTAGACAAAGTAAGCACATTGTTTGTGGTGCAGGTATGCAGGACTGATCCCATGCTCACATACATGCTATGGAGACATTGCTTCAGAATGGGCAACTGCCCCTACTTTGTGTCAGACAGTGGTATGTCATCCCTGTTATGGACAGTATCTATTGCAGATGTCCACCAGACAGATGTATGTATCCTAGCAGATGAAGGTGTATGCCTGTAGTGTATAGTATACTACATGCATCTATAGAAATGCACATATTGCGCATGTGTGTATGTGTGCCTATTGTTGCCAGTCTTTGATGAGGTGTTGGGGGCTGTGTGGCTGTGTATACACCCCCCAGGAGGATGTACTACATGTTTGAAGTGTATGTATGGCTGACCATAGCTAGATGGGTATTGTGGGAGATGGTGAGTGCAAACGTGACCGCTTGATGTTAGTATTGTCATAGATGATGACACTGTAGGTATGCTGCAGTGGTAACCTCTGTTGTGTATTGTCAACTGCACTACACCTTCAACTCATGTGGGGGTAGCCCCTGGCTGCACTGAGGTGTTTGTAATTGGACTGATGATATCTCTCCAGGCAGTTGTGTGCTGTCATGGATACACTTTACAGTGCATGTTGCAGTAATTGAAGTGACCCAGGTTCAGGGTACAGACACAATTCCTAATACAGTTGATGATGTTCATATAGGCAGAATGTGATTACTGATAACATATGGTGGACGGCAGTTAGCTTTCATCTGCATAGGTTTGTACTGTCAGTGGTGAACTACCCATGCAGCCCCCCCAATGCATCTTACTGGCTGTACAGTACGAGTGTAACAGACATGACCCCTTCCTGGACAATGCCTAACTGTCCCTGATGTTTGTCACATACATTTGTATCATATTTACTGAAACACCATGCCCCATGCCATTACCAGCTTCCCCTTTATGTTCTGAATGTATGTTAGGATGCTTGACCAGGTAAGGCTGGGGTGCTCTCTGTAGCTGTCAACTATGGTGTGTGCGACTGCACAGATGTCTGCAGTTCCCAGGGTCAAGAATGCTTAAAATGTGGTCTGAGTCATATATACACCTCTACCATTTAGCAGCATGGCCTTCAATGTGTGCCGCACTGACAGTTGTATGCTGGTATTGATTACCTCACCACAATCACTAATGGAGTTACTATGGGGCTGCCGACAACCAGTGCCAGACCCATGAAGACCTGTGAGGACAGATGGAGGCAATAACTTGCAGAGCATTGTGGTCTATCATATCATCCTACAATCACAGGTACTGGTACACTGGGAATATCACACAATGAAAAGGGCGCATGTTAAGGCCAGCCATTTCATGATTGTATTGTGCCATCTGTCTGGGTGACAGTAGAATGCTGTTTAAGACTAGTGACATACCTGCCTGGGAAACATAATCAGTGCACTCACCCTTGTCTCACTGCATATAGTCCATGACTGTAAATGTCATGCCAGGAACACCTACAGGTACTGTGACATACTCATGTCAGTACTTGTTGGTGAGAGACAGTGGTGTGTATGTGATATGGTGGAGTGTGTCACCTGCCTCAACCTTGATGCAGGTGAGGGCAGTTTGCATGTTACTGTGTTTGACATGAATGAGGTGTGCTTTTCTGGAAAAGGGCAGACTGTGGCAGACAAACATGTTTCTTCAGCAGATAATTTTGCTGTCTCATACATGATTCTGGCCTGTTGTGCTGGTAATGCTTACAGAGTTTTGCCCACATATATGGGGCAGATATTGAAGGGCTGAGCACAACATTGCCATCTAGGCATGCTACAGCCCACCTGTGGTAAACTTGTCAGATACAGAGTGGGGCGGTACTGAATCTGGGATGTCTGCTTGCAACAGGTGTTGAAAGCCATGGATAACATTTGTGGGTGTTAACTTATCCTTTCCACTTGATGCTGCTGTCTGCATAGGTACATTCCAGAACAGCCCTGTTGATAATGTATTGTAGTAATGACCGAGGACTTAACAGAGGTAATGTCCACCTTTTGCCTGGATGCAGTCCCTTCACTGATGTGGTAAAGCATGTACAAGCCTTGTCTGACTGCTGCCATTACTTGTTGCCTGAATGTGACAGTGTTATCCTCCTGAGTACCCAGGTCTGTCAACATTGTGTGTTAATGGTGTAGCCATTGATGTGAGACATAGTGTGGCCATGTCCATGACATATGGTATGATGGTACTGTTGTCTGCATTCAGCTTGAGTCCAGGATGATGGCACCATTCCATACCCACTGTATGACCCCATAGCAGTGTGGTAAAGGCAGTTTGTGTGTCTATGATAGCACACTATGTACAGTGAACACAGCCTTGGACAGTACCTACATATGTGAGTGGTGGCAGTTAGCATTCATGCCTACATATGTGTGGGTCATTGGGTGCATTAGCTAATCACAGGACCTCTACAAGTCTACATATTTCACATACATATGCAACACAAATTGTTTTTGCCATCTTATCAAATGTGGACTGTGTTACACATCTTGCAGTACCGTGACAATTGCCAGGACATACCATACCCATGGGAAGTGCAAATGACAGGACTTCCCTAGGTTTGCTAATATGACAGCTTCTTGGAGTCACATTACCTTTGATTATGCTATTTGTCATAATATTCAGGTACTTTTGATGTGAAATAAATGTTTTATACAATTAGTAGACAATGTTAAGAGTATGTTTGTTGTCCTACACTCTAGGGATCTCTGTATTGCTTGAGTCGTTGCCACAGGTGGCACCTGGCCAAACATGGACTGCAACCAGCAGTGTGGGACACATGGGCCCATACCTCTCTCCTCTACATAATTTTGCAAAATGTCCTGATGTTTGCCACATACGTTTGTTCCATTCCTCATGACATTGTGGTTTTGTGGCACATATGTGGCAAAACATGACAGAGTAACGTTAAAGAATGATGTCAGAACACTACCTTCGGGGGATGCATGCCAATGCACAATCTGCTATGCTGTCTACTCTTTATATGTGTCACCGCAATGTGTAAATATTGAGCCTAATATTTGGCCTTTGTCCAACTCTTCTGTATGGCTTTATCCAATTGTGCTTCTATGATGGATTAAGAGGTATGCTGGTGGCCCTAAGACAGTCACACCACTGCAAGGGGATTTATATACATACACACACACCAACCATGCACTACCATTGTTGGGAGTACAACCCCTACCTGGCTAGTTTTACCTATGTTGTTGCTATATACTTGACTCAAGCGCCACAGAGCCTATATAATGTAGGTGTGTCTGCCACTACTATTGCGGTAGTTGGCATATGCAGGTGGTGTAAGGATTGCCACTGGGGGTTTGACAGGTCCTAATAATGTTATGACCATCTCACCTACACACACAGTGTTGCATGTGAACATGCATTGAAACACACATGCGCACAGCACAGAGTGGGGGCTTTTGTGTTTAGAAGACCTACCTATATAGTTACCTACACCACATACTGACATAGGTATTGCATGTGTAACAGTGGTATTGATTTATAAAATGTGTAACTTTGCTCCTAATGATGAATCAATTACTACACCACAACCCTATCTACTAATTTGTCCCTCCATCCTTCCCCCCACCAATCCCATTCCTAAAATAAAAATATCTCCCCCTCCTCTTTAAAACAAAAAAACAAAGTCTACTTACTCAAATTAAAACCCCATTACAAACCTCTACTTCTATCTGGTGACATTCATCCTAACCCAGGCCATACAGACACTACCCTGAACAATAACCCCCTGTAGCTAAACCTGCCAACCCCTCCAACCCACAAAAACAAGTACAATTCTGCTCTATCAATGTCAGGAACCTTGTAAATAAAGTTCAAGAACGCCATGCTTGGATAGCTAACTATACTCCTGACATAGTTACCCTAACTGAAACATTGTTAACACCACACTATCTGGACAGTGAAATCATCCCTCCTGGTTATAATATCCTTAGATTAGATCAACCTAAAAGAAAAGGAGGTGGAGTCTCCATACTCTACTCCAATTGTGTCTCTCAAATCAGTCCCACACTAGACTTACCCTCCTTCTCACCAGCTGAACTCCTACTGACCAACTTCAAACGTAACAGTTTCGACACCATAACTGTCACAGCAATCTATATTCCCCCTGGTAATAATATTAACAAACTTGAGAACATCCAGTCTCACCTCTCACATACCATCCACAATTAATATTTATACTGGGAGATGTAAATATAGATTGGCTTACAATACAAGCTCCCAACACTACTTCCTGTATAAACCTACATGGGTTTGAGCAGCTAATCACAACCCCAACCTACATTAATAAATCTCACCTACCTCTCTTCTTGACTGGATATTGGTCTCCCACCCTCAAAACTATCATAACTCCCAAACCCTTCCAAATGCCCTCAGCGACCAGTGCCCTATAACAGTTACCATACACCCCACCTTACCAAACCTAACACATTTATTACCACCCGCTCACTTTCTCATTTCTGTCCTAACTCCTTTATTCACCAACTCTCTAAAATTAACTGGTCTTACCTCACCACTCTCCCTTTAGACGAAGCTGTCCACTCCTTCAACACTACATTCCTAAACATTCTTAACTCCCTTGCTCCTCTTCGCACAATTAGAATCAAATCTAATACTGCTCCCTGGCTCACTAAATCTTCCAGAACCCTCATGAAAGACTGAGATAGGATTTGGAAAATGTGGACTAAAACCTGGACCCCTTCTCTTCTTGAGAAATATAAAAAACTCAGAAAGAAAAGAAAAAAAATCATCCATTATGACAAAATAAACTTCTATGCCAATCCTCCCTCTACTCTTAAATCAGACCCAAAGAAATTCTGGAGCTCTATTAAACAAACTCTTCATCCAGGAAACCCTTCCTCTCCTAACCCATGTCCCAGTGCAACACCTGAAGACATAGCCAACAAATTTAACAATCATTTTATAAACTCAATAACCTCCATAATAATAATAACCCCTCAGAAACAACACTAGTACCCCCACAAACTCTATACCTCTTCCAAACCCTCCTAAATCCTTCTCTCTAAAAGCAGTATCAACTATGTAAAGTCATTACTCTCTAAACTTAAACCTTGCTCCCCATCTGTTGACAAGCTACCCTCTTACTTCCTGCAGATTGCCTCTGAACCTCTTGCCTATCCTGTATCCATCTTAATCAACCGATCCATTTCTGAATCCTATGTCCCCACTATATGGAAGAATTTCTTTACTCTACCCATTCACAAGGGGGGCAACTCCTTAGACATATCCAACTTCAGACTGATTGCCATACTGTCTCCACTATCAAAAATCCGATGGGAGGGTGGCCTAATGGTTAAGGTATTTGCCTTACAAACACAAGGTGCAGGATTTGAGTCTCACAAGGGATAATTGGCTAGGCTTAAAATGGCTCGCAAGGGCAGTTAGCTTAGTACTAACCTATGAACCTATGAACCTATGAACAAGCAGGTAATGCATTACCTTCACCAGGAAAACCTTCTCACACTCACACAGCATGGTTTCCATCCCAAGCATAGTACAACTACTGCACTCATATAATTCATCAACATAGTCTCCCTAGCTTGTGATAACAATAAACTTGTCTCATGCCTATTCCTTGACCTTTCTAAAGCCTTTGACACTGTCTCTCACCCAGTCCTTCTAGATAAACTCACTAACTTACATTTCTCTCCCCCTACTATTTCCTGGTTCTCCAGCTATCTCACTACCCACCAGCATTCAGTTAAAATGGCTCTCTGCACTATCCTCCCCTCTCACTCTACAAATGGGAGTCCCCCAAGGGTTCATACTTGGACCAGTACTCTTTAATATTTTCACCAACTTGCTCTACTCCTCTTGTCCCCAGTCATCCCTTGTGCAATATGTTGATGATTCAACTGTTATAACCATTGCTGACAACCCAAATGACCTCCACTCAACTACCCAGGGATCCTTCCACACCATTGAGACTTGGCTTAGTGATAACAAACTAATACTTAATCCAAAAAAAAATACGCTCCTACTCTTCCTCCCTAAAAACATCACCACACTCAAAAGTACATTTACCATCTTATCCTGCAACAACACTATCATCTCAGCTGAATCTTGTACTAAATTGCTAGGTGTTACAATAGATGATCAGCTTAAGTTTGATCTCCATATTACTAACTTGGTAAAAAGAACTCATCAGAAACTTGGACAACTTTTCCATAGCAAGAAATACTTAACTGACACTGCCCAAATAACTCTCTCCCAGGCTTTATTACTCCCAATACTCCTGTACAGCTGCCACATATTCACAAACCTAAATTCTACACTTATTTCCAAGCTTGAAACTACTTATAATAAGATTGCCAGATTTGTAGCTAACCAAACCTACAAGTCACACCACTGCTTAGCACTACAGCAACTAGACTGGCTAGAATTCCCTCAGCTGCTCCAACTATACCAACTACAAATCATCCACTCTATCATCTATCTATCCTCCTTCTACCCCAGCCTCTCCACTATCATATCCAAATATTCCCCTGCTAGGACGCTACTCAGCTCAAATCAAGAATTATTAGACATCTACAAACCCAAAACCAAAATAGGCTGCCTTCTCTATAACTATAACCCAACTACATCCTGGAACCAACTCCCCTTGAAAATAAAATCCCTCCAGCATAGCAAAAGTTTCAAATAGCCACATGGAAATACCTAAAAACAAAGTGGTCTTGCCACTGTAGCCAACCACCCTGAAACCACCATCCTTTTACCTATTTCACCACCTCACTCTTAATGTATCTCTAACACTATTCCCCTGCTTCTTCTACCTTTTCCCTTCCTCTACCTCCAACCACTCTTAATTCTTACAGCCTCAAAACAACCTACCTGTCTAGTCTGTCTCCTATACTCTTACCTCCCCTACATCTCCTACTAGTCATTCTTACTTTCCTTTCTTGTTTCCAAACTCCTATACAACTAGATCCTACCCACTTTAAATAAGCATCTGCCTAACTATTAACTCATTTTGCTCTAAGCAGCTTAAATAATATTGTAACTAGTCACATTTTCTTCTGCTAATTGTTTAAAACCTTGTTTGTAACAACTCACATACTTGTCTGCCAATTGTTAATACTCTGTATAATTGAACTGTCGGAGGAGCTTTTTTTCTCTCCAGGTCTCTGCTTGTAAGATCCTATAGCTGATTGTTACTACTATGTTACTAAAATTTAATAAATTGTTTTCTAGTCCTGAGGAGCTTTTCTCCCCAGGTCTCTGCTGAAAATGAGCCAAAGGCTCAGACAGACTAACCCCGTTAACAAATGTAAAATAAATAAAATAAATAAATAAATAAATGACATCTGTAGGCCCTGAATAGGTTGCAAATGGGTGAGCTAACAGGGTGGATCAGGCACACTAAATGGTATAACCATCTCAAACACACACACACACACACACACACACACACACACACACACACACACACACACACACACACACACACACACACATGCACGCACATGTGCACACATGCGCACGTGCGCACGTGCATAGATACACACACACACACACACACACACACACACACACACACACACACACACACACACACACACACACACACACACACACACACACACACATGACAGCCACAGTGCTACAAGGGATATGCATACACAAACATATACACTCACACAGTTGGCAGTATTTGGATTATAATCCCTACCCATCTAATTGTCTATGCTATAGTGCTACATACCTATCACATGCGCCATGGTGATTATCTGCTGGAGACATACCTTACAACATCATGTACCAATTAACCTGGACAAAGCCTTCATTCATTGTGGGATACACTCACAAAATATAGGGACACATTTCACATATTTCTTTTACATACCTAAACAACTGATAGGGTAACAAGTTTTGTGTCGGCATGACCTTTCACTAGGGTATGACATATAAAACGCATATGTTTGTCAGTATTTCTGAAGTCAACCCTCAATTATTTGACAATGATTTGACAGAAAACCACTTTTTGTATATGAGACATGGACCACATATATGTGACAAACATCTGGTCATTCTGCAATAAGTTGTACAGTGGAGTGGTACGGCCTACAGAGTTTAAAATGGTGCCTCTAAGGTGGATGGCATCAACAGGCCCTGTGATGTATCCGCATGGATTATGTATTACTCACAAACACACACACATATATATATATATATATATATATATATATATATATATATATATATATATATATATATATATATATCAGCCAGTATTGGGATTCAAACCCCTACCCATATAGTTGTATGTACTGTATTGTTACATACTTATCACAAGTGCCACAGAGCTTAGATGGCTGAAGAGTGTCCAAAGGTGCTTCTAAGGTGAATGACAGCAGCCCTTGTAAAGTAGGGCAATGGAGGGTTTACTGGTTGGAACAAACCTCAGAATGGTATAACCTACAAACACACACATTTGCCAGTAGCAAGATTAGCACCCCCTACCTATCTAGTTGTATGTACTATAGTGCTACACACTTATTGCAAGTGCCACAAAGCTTAGATGGCTGAAGAGTGTCCAAAGTTGCTTTTAAGGTCAATTACATCAGCAGCCCTTGTAAAGTGGGGCAATGGGGGGGTTTACTGGGTGGAACAGGCCTCAAAATGGTATAACTTACAAGCAGACACAGACTCAGACACACTTGCCAGTACCAAGACTAGAATCCTATCTATCCAGTTGTATGTACTACAGTGCTATGTACTTATCATATGCACCATGAAACTTAGATGGCTGAAGAGTGTCCAAAGGTGCTTCTAAGGTGAATGACATCAGCAGCCATTGTAAAGTGGGGCAATGGGAGGTTTACTAGGTGGAACGGGCCTCAAAATGGTATAAACTGCAAACACACACACACACACACACACACACACACACACACACACACACACACACACACACACACACACTCATTTGCCAGTACCAAGCTGACAACCCCTACCTATCTAGTTATATGTACTATAGTGATACATACTTATCACATGCGTCACAAGCCTTATGTGCTTGAAGTGTGTCTGCCACTGTTGTTGGATTGAATGACATCAGTAGCTGCTGACAGATAGGTCACTATTGTGGAGGACACTGGTATCAGGGCCATTAAATGGGTGGCCATTACGCAGACATAGGCCTATTTGGTGTGTGTGTGTGTGTGTGTGTGTGTGTGTGTGTGTGTGTGTGTATACAGGTGTAAGTGTAAATGATACAGAAATACACAGAAGGTGGGTGATGTGAGATTATAACCCATACATCACTACTATTACACAAGGGAGCTCACCAAAGTACTTGCACGTGTCACTACTTACAATTGTTTTGTAAGTGTCTCCACCGGTACATCACTCTATGGCTTTCAGGCTATCTGTATCTCTCACTCTGCCTCTTTCTTTCTTTCGTCTGTGTCTATCTCTCTCTCTCCCTGTCTCTGCCTGTCAATATTTTATATATATGTATATGTTACCTATATATATATATATATATATATATATATATATATATATATATATATATATATAAATGACACTTCACAGATGCATATATATCTTATATGTGCCACATATAGATATATGAGGGTAACCTTGTGTGATAGGGGTGGGGGGAGACAAATAACATGTAGAAAAGCTGTCTGCATACAAAGGCATATATGGACAACACAGTTCTATTGTGGGATGTGTGTTCAGACATGGGGTGAAATTTTCTAAGTGTAGGAGCATGCCCAGTATGATCTTCAGTAGTAACAGTGGTACTCCAGTCCAGAGCTACCTGTACTGCAGTCCAGGCTTTTGTGTGCTACACCAGATTGGCTAGTGAACCTATGTAAACAGTCCAGAAACTCCGTGATATAGTGGCTGAGGGATCTGCTGGTTGTGCGCAATCTTTATTAAGTGACTCATATCCTGGAGTGGGTACAGAGTGCATTGGACTGAGCAAAGGTTTCCATAATATATATGTTATAGTCTACATAGCACTGTGATTTCCTGGTATATCAGTGGCAGATTGGTCTAGATTAATATGAGGAACTACTGACAGACATTTGTTAACTGCCTCCATACAGTGCAGGGAACCCGTGGTACTGCACAAATTGTTCTAGTGTGCACAATCTAGGTTTGTGAGGCCCCTTCCCCTTAATACATGTCTCTTGGTCTTTGTGTACTGCAGTCACAGGCTTTGTCCATACTTGCCTCTGTTATGTATTTGTAGTTATGGTGTGATGGGGTAGAAGTCGTAACATCATGCACGGGTTTATGGACTTCACATCTCTGATGGTATGTGTTTAGCATTGTGCCCCATACATCTGCTGTGTTCCTCAGAAGATTTGTGTTGCACTGTTACTATAATGCTACATGTTGGCCATCGCTGTCAAACTGTTACAGAACACATCTGGACAGGCACGTATATGACAGTTGTATACAGGCCCAGACATGGGCCAAGGGTCTTAATATTTCTGCACCAAACGTAGACAGTTGGTAGAAGGTTTTTGTATTAGCTTTCCTTTTCTTGTGGGTATGAGGTCTACATCCCAACTGTCTGTCATTGATGTTTTCACATCAAACAATTTTGTTTACAGATAGTTTGCCAGGCAAATGCAAAGTTATGACAAGCAGAACAGATATAGGACGCATAGGTGTGGCCGTTTGTGAATCTCTTTAATTCTAGGGGTATGGATGGTGGCCACTGACTTGTTGTCAGTACTAACACAGTAACGTGGCAGCCTTTATATCCTGGCAGTACACTGACCTGTTCCACCCTGTTGTTGTACTAGCTACCATGTACGTTACTCAGAGCTGTGTACTCTCCATATGTGTGGCCCCCTGTCCCTCCACTGTCCAGCTTTCCTGCAGTAACATATATTTCTTCTGGACACGCTGTATAACTCCTACTGTAGGTGCAGGTGACATGGAGGTTTGTTGCCATGGGAAGTCTAGAATCATGGACCCTGACAACCACAGTCCTATAGTTAGACGAGTAGGTCACAACAACCACCAGTAAGTGCTGTGTGCTTCCTGACACTATTAACCACAAACATACAGAGCACATTGACCTCTGCATATTGCAGAATTGGAACAAGGTATCAAGTTGATTGTGACAGGCCTGGGAATATGTGGTCTGCTGCTATTACCTTACAAACACACGTTACTGCAGTTCTATGTGAGCACGGGTGTGTTGAGGGGGGTCATACTGCTCAATTGTACACATCTTCTTTGACTGTCCAGATGTTTGGCTCATATTTTGGTTACATTTTTCATTAAACATCTGGTTGCGTGGCAAATATTAGTGAAATCATTTAAGACTGAAGTTAGAAAGTTATGACAGCCATTTGAGTTTCAGTTGTCTTGCCTGGACTACAGAGAAGTCATGCTACTGCAACAGCTGTTATTGCATCAACTTTCAATGCTTGTAAGAGCAATCTTTATGGCATGTGCCTGTTTTTGAGCCTTTGCTACACATTTCGTTATGGTTTTGTACAGCTTTCCTGCTGTTGGAGGTTTAGACCTATGTATGGGACTCCAACATTGACATCCATGCATTTGTCCTATGACCCCGCTGTTTGTAAGTCCCTTACATAGTGAAGGGGATTTTGCTGGCACAGGGCATACTGCATATTGTGTGGTGGGCAGAACCTGGCAGTTTGTGTCTGTTGTCCCACATAGCTGTCCATTGTCTGCTGCTATCCCAGTAACCCACTCCATTTATACGCATACATACAATACCATACACGTGCTACCACAGTGTACTACGCCATTCATTTATTGTTAAGAAGGGTGATTTACCTTGTGGCAGCAGGAGGTGCAAGGACAGTGCTTCAGGGCTGACTCTGTTGGATGCACACAGTACACAGCCTATAAATGGTAAGGTATAGGTAGTGTGATATGTGTGGCATCCTTTTTACTGTGTGTGGGAGTCAGAGAGAGGTGTCAGTCCCTGGGTACCTAGGGTGTCAGTGTATGTGCTATGCATTGCTTCTTTGCCAAGGAAAGGGTGTATGGGCACACCTACATCTGCCTGAGCGGGTTCCTCCTCTGAGTCCCCCTGTGCCTGTGGTGACCTTGGCACTGATGCTGGGTTGTGTGTCCCTTCCCAGTGATGTCCCTGTTGCAGCTGTTTCCACAGGATCATATTGTGTAGCATGGCATATACAATGGACATGTGTACACATGCGGCTGGAGAGTACTGCAGGGCTCCACCTGATATGTCAAGGCAGCAGAATTATGACGTGAGCATCCCAAATGCATCCCCCATGAGATGGCTGTACGAAATGTCCCCCCTGGCAAATGCCTGGTACAGCTGTGAGGCATGCTAGATGTGGGAGTCGTGATAACTGCCAAGGCTGCTAACACACACATTGATGATATTGCCTTGGGCATTGCACATGACCTGACAGTTGATGGAGTGATAGCCCTTGTGGGTTGATGTAGACTCTCTTCACTGGGTAGTGCTTTGATGTGGACATGGGTGCAGTCTATGGCACCCAGTACCTCTAGGTAGTTTGCTTCATGGTGGAAGAGACAAATATTTCTGGTCCTCTCCTCAGGGGTGCTGGGGAAATAAATGTGCTCACTGGCATGTCTTAGCATGACATCCAGGAAATAGTGGAGTACCCTGGATGCGGATGCCTGTGAGAACCCCATGATGTCCCCAGTAGGTCTTTGGAAAGTACCCGTAGCTAGTATTATTAAGGCTACACATACCTTTGTTTCCACTGGGATGGGTTCAGCTCTGTTGGCTCTGGGTCTGAACTGAGGACGGCAGAGCTTGGTGAGTTGCTGAAGTATGTCCCTGTCCACTCTGTAGTGCTCTACTATCTCCATCTCATGTAGCCCCCGAAAGGTTACCCTGAGTATGATCACTCTCCTCCTCCTCAGTCTGGGGTGGTTGTCAGCATCATCATCACCATCCTCAGTCTGTTGCATGTAGAGATGTAGCAAAGCAGCAGCAGCCCCTATCATTTTGTCAGTTAAAATTCTCAAGTGTGTACTCCAATGGTGCTATGTGAGAAAAATCAGATTGAAGGGTGTCTGCATACTTTATACTGGTGTGCTGCAGATGCTGCCTGTGTGATTGGCTGACTATGATACATTCTACCTGCCAGCTACATTATTGAGGGATTTGAATGGGCCACTGTGAGTGGCAGAGGCATTATTAGTTATTTATAGTTGATTGCCTTTGTCTGCTATTTCTTTTCTTCCATTTCCTCCAGTTTTAAGCCTTTAAAACTGTTGCAGCTAGTGTGAACATTGCTGAGTAGAAAGGGCCTTCCTCTGGACACAAACATGCTCAGCATTTCTGAAATTAGTTAAGCATAGCTAAGCAGCCTCAGGCATGCCCCCTTGCTTAGCTGCGCTTAGCTGGTTTCAGAAATGTGGAGCAGTGCTTAGTGGTGCATAAATCTGCTTAGCTGGGCTGAATGCTGCTTAGAATTAAATGGCTAAGTTATGCTCAAACCAGCTAAGCAGAGCTAATCACTGCTAAGCATTCCTCAGTTTTCATTTAAATAAATGTACAAATTGGACATTAATTACTCATTACTGACATATTATTAAGTGTATATGTTTTACATTACATGACGTTTCCCCCTATGTGCTTTGATTACATTGCCTTGGGGTGTGACTGCACTGTATGGGACACTTGTGTTTACATGGGTGAGTTCACATCATATATCCACTGACACTGGAAATTTGGAACAGCTACACTACCCTGGTTAAAAAATATCAATTACTACATCATTAAATAAAAATAAATATTTACCAATGCTTTCCAGTATAAAAGTTAGTGTTTACTAATTTCAAAGACTACAAAAATAAAATTGTACTTAAATATACATGTAAAATATTATGTGTGATTTTTGCATATAGACCTTTCCTGTATGTAATTTTGCTCTATGTATGCTTTCAACTTTATATACTGACTTATGTAAATCTCTTTCTGCCTCTTATATCTGTATTTAACTCAAAAATTGTTACCATTGTATTGCACTGTTAAAGTCTATTAATGGAGCTTTTCTCCTCAAGTCTCCACTGAAAATGGGCCACAAGCCCAGTTAGACTAACCCGGTTAACAAATGTCAATAAATAAATAAAAGTTGAACGGCTTGTCTTGGTATTCCAACCCTGAACTACTGCATGCAAAGCCAGCACTCTAACCACTAAGCTAAGTCACCAGTAAAGGTTTCAGATATACATTTCTATATAGCTCTTTCATGATACAAATACAGTGGAAAAAATATGACCATTTTAAATATATATATATATATATATATATATATATAAACCTGTTATTCTATCAACTTTCTATGTTTGTAAGAGCAATATTTAAAAACTATCCTTATTTCTGGCCTTTTGCCCCACTTTTAGTACTGCATTTGTCCGGACGTCTTGCTCTAAGAGGTTCAGAGGTGTGTGTCCGAGGACACTATTTTAATGTAAAGTGCCGTACTGAACTTTCACAATGCAGGGAGTGTGTTACAGTTCCTGTCACACACATCTTGCTTTCCATTCCATTCACAGATCCTCTTTTCAGTGTCCACAGACTCCAAAGGGTTTGTAAGCTCCAGTGTGTTTACACCAAGCATGACACACCCCCTTTTCATGTAAGCTGCCTCTTCTGCCTACACCACCACATTATAGCCCCTACACGGTTAGGTACCTGCAGACATGGTGGCCCATTTTGCTATTCAGTAAACTTAGCTAATTTGCCTACACCTAATTACCGATACCCTAGTTACAGCACTACATGACAGCCTAAGTCCTTAGCAACCACTGTTACCTGCCATTGTATGAGTCTGCATGCTGGCCAGTATAATGGAAAATTTACTTTTAGCTTAAATAATCCCCTTTTAATATTTTAATTTTATGTTTTATCAGATCCCATGCTTGGGCGCCACTGCACTCTGCTTGCACATAGCATACAGTATGTGTACATAAAATTAACTTTTGATTTTTCATATTTTGCATCAGTTTTACATTCAATGTTCATAGTTTTGGCCATGGCATGCCTGATACAACTAATACATGCTTTCTTTGAGTTTTCATAGTACCATTTTTTTATTTTGCAGTCTTGTACATGGACAGTTCTCGCATACATTTGTAATGTAGACACGGTACCTACACGGATGCCTGTCTGCTTGATGGATCAGTAAATCACATAATTTGCATGATTTTCACCAGCAAATGAGGTGATTTATATTCCACAATCACCTCCATGGTTGAACAGTGCTGGGAGGCTCGTGCATGCCCCCAGCACTGTTTCCAAGATTGCACAGCCTCCAAACTCTGTGTTTGGGCTGCAGCACTATGCTTACATGGAGATTAGCTCCATGTAAGCTATATTGAATTATCTTCATAGTTTAAAGCCACAGAGAGCACCACTGCAAGGCTACAATACCTTCCATACAGCTACTGCACAGGCAGGAACTAAATATTGACATGTCTTAATGTACACCAATAACAAGCTCACCTCAAGGGTGGTCAAATACCTTGAGCTTTTCCATGTAAAACTGCTATAGACAGAGTCCCATACCATATCTTTGGATGCAAATTGAGTCAAGGGAACTGGTATGCATTTCATATACTTGCAAGTGACTCAGGAAACCCATCATACTTAAATGGACTAGAGACACAAAGCATTCAACCCAATACCATATTCATGGGTGACTTTAACTACCTGACTATAACCTGGGAATCATACATAACCCTTAATGTGTAAGCCCAGAGATTCCGTGACTTTGTAGACACAAATACCCTATATCAGATAGACCACACACCCTGTAGGGGCACAAACATACTATAGATGGTCTTTACAAAGATGGGAGAACACAGCCCCCCCCCCCAAGTGTAACATCCTGTCTGGTAAGGTTGGACCATAAAGCTGTCTCTTTTGAAATAAAAATAAAACTGTGACCCCAGCTTACCCCATAGCAGTTAGGAACTATTTTATGGCAAAACTACTATTATTAAGTAATGACCTGCTAATGATTTCAGGCTCCCAACCCCTGAAAACACAGTTACCTATGTGGTATTGTTACTAGAAAATCTGTACAATCATGTTAATAGATGCATAGACAAAGCTGCACCTACCAGGAATAAGCTCAGAAAAAAATAAAATAAAAAAACAAGCCACCCAGGTGGAATCCTAATATCAATAGGTTGCACAGCAAAAGGAAGACAGTCATGCCAAAAGTTATGAAATGCAACACCCAGCTGCATAAAAACCCTTTTCAATCTGAACAAACAATGCAGAGGGCAAATTAAGCTTACCAAAGCCAATTCTGAGGTTATAATAACCTCCCAGGCAAAGGATAGCCATAAGCTTTTCTTTAGCTATGTCTACAACCTCAAAGGCAGCACACAAGAATGGGCTGAACTAATTGTAAATGGAGCCACCTACTCGGAGCCAGAACATGTAGGAAATGTACTGGCCAACAAATTCAGCTCCAGTTTTGCCCCTCCATTCCCCCTGGCCACCCTCAGGGAATACCATCCACCATAACCCCCCCAACTCTCACTACAGAGCAGGTCTAAAATGCAGTCTGTGGCCAAAAGCATCACATTGATGGACACCGATAATATCCAAGGATGTCTCCTAAACAGCATGAAACATGATGTACCAAGACCACTGGAATCACTGTTTAACCACAGCCTCCAATCAGGCTTCATACCATGAGAACAGAGAACTGCAAAGCTCATATTGTCGCACAAGGGAGGTCTATGGATGCCAGCAGCTACAGACTTATAAACTTGACCAGTCTCATATGCAAAGCCTTTGAAAGAATTATCATGAAAATGATAAATAATGACACAGGAAACCTTAAGACACTAGATCCAATTGATTTTAGTTTTGTTAAGGGCAGATCATGCCTACTCAGCCTGATGGACTTCTTCAAGAAGGTCAAAGGCAATGGATGAGGGCAAAATAATGCCTACTGCATACCTTGACCTGAACAAGGCATTTGATACAATACCATAGCGGGGTTGGGAGGGTGGCCTAATGGTTAAGGTGTTTGCATTACAAACACAAAGTACAGGGGTTGAGTCTCACAAGGGATAATTGGCTAGGCTTAAAATGGCTCACAAGGACAGTTAGCTTAGTACTAATCTATGAACCTATACTTAAACATTGTAAAACAACTCATGGAAATAAGCAAAAAAACCTATATTTTATGCTGGATAGCTATCTGGCTATAATATATAACCCAAGAAGTTAAGATAGGGATGTCCACCTTGACAAAGAGGTTGGTCAGTAGCAGAGTCCCTCAAGACTCTGTGGGGAGTCCACTCCTGTTGGGCATTCTTCTTAATCAAGGCCAATGCCATGGACCTCTAGCTGACCAAGTTTGCCGATGATAACTGCAAACTAGAAGCAATCATAGAATCCACCCCAAGACACTAATAGCCTCCAGGTAGGGTTAACACTGACAAATAACTGGTGCCAGAACCACAGTTTAAAACTCAATGGCAAGAAATGCATAATAATACCCTTTAAGAAGTCAGTTACCTCAGGAAACTATCTCATTGAGAATACTCTCAGAAATCTAGACCCAGTAATCATGGATACGTGGATGTATGTAGACAGTAACCAGGCTTTCGACAAACACATGTCTACAGTAGTAAGGAAATCTAGTCTACACACATGCATGCACAAACACAAGCACACAAACACACACACACATTTATTCAACCACACTCCTGCCCCCGCAGACATGCACATTGAAGTCCACACACAGACATGTGAGTGCAGACATGCACACACGTGCACACAGACACATACATGCACACACACATATCCACACACACACACACACACATGGCTTCAATGTACTTATGTAACATGAATACTCACATAGGAGTGAAAGAATGAATTCACTTTTTCCAACTGGAGTAAAAATTAGCTTGATTCTCTGAATCACACTGTCAAGTTAATGGAGTGCCATGGACATTTCCGAGCACATAGCAAATTAGCATTAGCCACTTCCCTGAACTGCCACATTGGCATGTGATTTGCCCTTTAAGACTGCTGTCTGTGTTAACGTCCATATGAGTTGAAAATCAGAACAGTAGTGTGGTATCTGAATTTGAAAGTCTTATCATGTTGATAATAGATATATACAGATTAGAGAGAGAGCTGATGAAGGCTTTGTGAAAGACATGTGCACCCCATATGTATGCTCACAGTCTATGGGATAACCCAGTCCCAGTAGAAACCTAATGGGTATACTGGCCTCTGAGACATTTCAGCGGCATATGAGAGATTCTGTAGGAGTGTCCCAGTCAGTCAGCAGTCAAATTATTGTGCAGTTCTTTGCAGAAATATACAAGAGGTGGATGAATACTTCCACTTTCTAACAACAGCCATGAAGAGCAGAACTGTCCTGCAAGAGTTCTATGCCATCACTAACCTTCCACCATGCCCTCATACTGCACTCATGTCCCAATCAAAACCCAAGCTGTACATGATGCCAAACAGTACATCAATACAATGGGGGTGGCCATCACTCAATTGTCAGGTGGTGTGGTCTGCATATGGCCTCATTGCTAATATCATGACAACACACCCAAGTAGTGTGCACGATGCAGCAGTCTGGAGTGAAAGTGTCCTGAGGTCTTCTTTCTAACATGATGAAATACCAGAGGGCCTCTTACTCTTAAAAGGTAAGTAGATGACCACCACTGTATGGTAAGCAGTAACCAGACATTGCAACAGGAGGCACGATAAAGAATTTTTCTTTCTCATTCCACTAAAAACAGGTGACTGAGGTTATCTGCTGAAGCCTTGGATTATGGCAGCATACAGA
Organism: Protopterus annectens; assembly: GCF_019279795.1. Taxonomy (NCBI): domain Eukaryota; kingdom Metazoa; phylum Chordata; order Ceratodontiformes; family Protopteridae; genus Protopterus; species Protopterus annectens. The sequence continues at coordinate 1,522,560,600 of NC_056744.1, forward strand.
GCCCCATTAGCTCCTGCTGAGGATGCATACAACAGAGCAGATGCCGTGGCATGAAACACCATTGAGATAGTGTTTGACGTGCTAAAAGCAAGACTGAGATGTCTGGACTCATTTATGTATTATTTATTTATTTATTTATTGACATCTGATCGCCAGGAAAGTCCAACTGGTTAGGAACTCATTTCACTGGATTTCTGGGAAGAAAACCTCCAAATATTATAAAATATTTTAAGAATGATAATTTTACAGTCTTTAAAATATTACAAAAAATAAATAAAATTTTAATAATTTTACCAAATTAGACATAATATGAAAACATTGGTTAAGAATAGATACAAGTTATATGACAATGATTTAATATTTAGAGACATTTTAGCCTGTTTAAAGAGAAATTAAAGGAAAGTTAGTACAATACAAACAGGAACTGCAATACAAAGTGAGAGAAAAGCAAGCTTAGGATATATTTATAAAGAAATCCAAGGGAAAGAAATTGACGGAAGTAAGGAAATGAGTGAAGAAAGGACAGTAAGGAGATGTAAGGTATGAAGAGGCATTTGTCCACATTTAGGGATATGGTTTATCCTGGTGTTAAGAACACAGCCAACTTTTAACTAGGAAGTCTTTCAGAATGATTTTTAAGGATGGGAGGAAGGATATTGACCTGGTGGATAGAGGTAAGGAATTCCAGGCCTTAGCAACATGGTATGAGTACAGACTATACCAAGCAGATTTGATAGGTTTGTGGAAGACAATAGTTGTTGGTCACGGGATCATAATGATTGACTAGGAACATAGTTGTGTAGAATGTTATTTAGTGCTGTATGTCAATCAGCTGTGAAGCCAGCAGTCACAGATTCACTCCACTATACACCAGAAAAGGCACAACAGATGGTCATCATGTGTGCCATGCTACACTACATGAGAACATCAAAAACTGGTGGCCTACCAGCTGCAGGTGTGGGTGGCCTACCCTAAGGACCCCAAATGTATGGTGTTGAACAGTCAGAGTTGTCACAGGATGATCAGAAGGACATGAAGTGAGGAGAAGTAGGTGTGGGCAACAGAAGACCTCAGACATTTGAAAAAAACAACCTACAGATTGATTAATCAGTGGACAGCACAGTGGTCATCATTACCACAGGGTCAGAATTACACAACAGGACACACATCAGATCAATTTCCAGTCTTACGTCTAACACAGTCTAGGGTGCCCATGCTGAGAGCTCACAATGCGGTCCTGGCTGACCTTGCCATGTCAGGAAACACTTGACCCATGGTGCTGCACTGAGGAACTGGATGTGGTGATACTAACATGTTGGGTCACAGTGTGGGTAGGAGCAGTAGTGTGATGTCTCTGTCTGGACATGACTGCTAGGTTCACATATGGTTGACCAATAATAGATGTGCATGCACATTGCAGCACAGACATTAATGTCAGAGGGCCATGTGTGGGTCTAATGAGAGGGAGTCTGCCTCTTCCCAGTGGAGGTAATCTACTCAGTACTGTTAGGGCATATAACACCTGGTTAGCACAGTCATAACAAGGCTTTCAACAGAGCATCCAACAGATAACACACTGTCATGCTGTGTAGTCAGTGCTGCCATGACATCTCTATGTCTGTGGTCCTGAACTTCAGGTAACATATGCAGCTGATCTGCTAAGTGATTGGTGGCATATACAAGTGTGCAATGGTCAGAACCATGATGTTGTTGTGAATGTTCATGTGCCTGTAGTAGTAAGAGGATACCCTCTAACACACACATATCCATACACATCAGCTACACTCCATCATGTAGTCAGCTAGACTGTTGTGGGGAAGAGTCACCATCAGTACCAGACTCTGTACATGGAACATTTGTTCATGGTTATTTTGTAGAAAATGAAAACACTGTTGTCCATGTTAATATGTCTGGCAGGAGATTTGTGTATATTCCCAGATTAACTTGTATTGTATGCCAGCATGTCTAATTGTGAAAATGTAAATAAGTTTTTTTAAATGTTGAGTATTTCCCTGCTTATACAAAATGTTTAATGAATCTGTCAGTGTTTTGATACATTTCTAATCGCACGTTTGTGAGGGAGATTTTAAAGTACAAACTGTCTGTAGAGACTCAGCTGATCAATAGCTGATGCCATTAAAATGTTCCTGGCTGCTATGTGATTATTTGAACAAATGATTGACAGGAAAAAGAACTTTTTCAAACAGCTGATTTTTCTTTAAATAAGACAGTTGATACTGTTGACCTGGACTGTAAGAGAGACTGCTGAAGTCAGTTGAAGGGCAGTTAATTCATTGTAGTCAGTTACAGTTTTGTGCAGTAGATACCCAAGAAAAAGGACTCACCAAAAACTGTAAACCTGCTTTTGCCTTGCTGTTATGTTTGCGATTAGATCAGTGACAGTATTCTCTAGTTAGATTAGGAAAGTTTAGTTATTTAGATAAAGTTTTTCTAAAATGATAGACTTCTATCCTATATGTTAATTTTATATTTCTGTTGACTGAATTCTGGTGTTTATTGAAAATTATTGCTTTACATTCTTGTAATAATTTTATTTATTATTGAATGTTTTTCATTACTTTGCATTGCAGCTGGAGAATCAGTGTGTTCTTTATAGACTGGAGAGTGCTTATATCTGTTTGATACTCCCCAGGTCACATTGAATGCCTAGCTGCTTCTGGTCATAACTATCATTTATTTTGATATTTAATTTTTAATAATTGATCACCTTTTGAAGGGCATGCATACCTGTCAGACTCTTGTGGCAGCATTTACCATATGTATTTGGGAGGGGACATAGCTGGAAATCTGTGTCAGGCTTCCCATAAGTGTCTGAGTGTGTGAGATTTAAATTTATTTTGAGTGTAACACCTTGCTCTGAAGTGTATATTAAGGGAATACATTTGGGATGGACAGAGGTATATAGTCCAGTCCCAGAGAGTGTGTTTCTGTCATGCTCTAAAGGGAAATTGTGGAATTTTACTCTTGTGTGCTCTATGCTCTGTTGTTTCCTGTGATGCTCCCACACTGGAGTCAGTAGTGAGAACTGAGGCTCCTTAATTACTAACCTAGGTTTTAAGTAGGGGATGTCACTTTATTGGTGGCAGTCCAGTGGGATATTAAACAGATGTCACATTAATCATCATCATGGCTGGCATCTGATGTCCCCACATCATCATAATGGCCAGCCACATTACCCTTCCTATGGGAGGCTACGCCATGAACCACATGTCAGCCTCTTTATGGGCCAGACAATGAGCCCGATGCAGTGGCCTGTGTCCCATTGGCCATACTACCAGATTGAGGCTATCACATCCTACCTCAGGATCAGTGGATGAGCTACTGGTGGAGGCAGGTAATGGCTGTACTGCAAAAAGAGACAGATGACACATGTCACATACATACTGTGCTGATATTTTGGGCAACTGTATAATTACAATGCTAATGACGATATGGACTTACCAGGTCAGTATGACTGTGGGTAGTTCATGGACCTTATTCCATTTACATGTCAAGCAAATATGATAGATAATGTCAAGGCAACTATTAAAACCTACTTCATATGTCCTTCTCTGACTCCAGTGGCAGTAGTGAGGGTTGAAATTCCACTGTCATGTAAAAAGATAAACGTACGCAACTCAGTAGTAACCACATACAAATCACCATGTACCATGCCACCTGATGTGTAACATACAGCAAATAAGACATATACATACTGCATGGGTGACGATGACATACAGATTGCAAGTATTTTATGCAGGTGAAAAAAAACATAGTAGTCATGGAGGGCACTGATGATATTTTCAATTGTAAAATGAAGCAACTATAAAGAGTGCCTTACCATGTATGTCCTCCCTGATTGAGGATCATATTATCTGGTGTAAAATGGAACCTGTATTATGTCGGATAATACAGGTTCCATTTTACGTCAGGTAATACAACATAAAATGGAACCTGTATTATAAAATGACACAGAAACAACAACATGTGAGTATACTCCTCAGTCATAACAGGAGGTAGAGGCATACAACAACTATGGCTCACATTAACAGGATATGGAGACACTTATGTAACAAATGGTGCAAACATTATGCAGAGGTACCTGTGCAGGGAACAAGTCAAGATAAATATCATATATCACAGGTGTGCTAAACAATATGAACAATCTTATAAGGCTGTCAGTACCTGATAATTCATGATCCATGTTTCCCACAGATGTATCTGTAGGTTAAAATGGCACACGAATGACAAAGATGTCAGTATATTCTACAATCAAAACAGGAGGCAGAGGCACACAACAGCTATGGTTCACACTAACAGAATTGGAAACACTTATGTGATATATGGTGCCACTGTTCCAATGTTGATAGGGATATGCAAAAGAAAAACACAACATCACACATCACTGACAATGTTATGCATGTACTGTGTTGGTTAGATAACATGCTATGACACTTATGTTGTGCACCTGCATTGGGTGTGATGTCACAGCCATGGCATAGTTCTGCTGCTGTAATACAAATATAACATTTCAGTAAGAATTGTGAATTAATGTCCTTCAGTCATAATTGGTGTATGCTGCAGAGTTTTTGAATGTTGGACATACCTGTACTTCTTGGAACACCTGCCTCAATACCTCCCCTAGGTAACCAACCGTCCTAGCAGGTTTTATGATGGGAGGCCAGGAAGGCTACCTCCAGTGGTATTCCTTAGCCCCTTATAGCAGCAGAGTCTGTTGGCTACATGGAAGATCATGTCACAGCAACATTGCTGGCAGGCCTCCCTGGATCTAGTATGCCCCCCCCCCATGGCATTGATCATGTGTTTAGTATCCATCAACACTTGATTTCTCCACACAGTATTGCACATCCATCCAAGCAGGTTGCAAGTACCACGATGACCCAGACCATCTATAATTATTTAATTTTCACAAGGTGTAAAATTTTCCCTCCTATTGTGGTTTGACATCTGGAAGACAGGGTGATATGAACATCATACCGTGCACATAAAGGTTCAATTGTTGGCATGACAGTATTCAAAGCATATGTCAAATAAATGCCTTGCCTCTCAATTGCAGGGTATAGCTAGCAAAACAGCCCATGTCATCTGTACCACCATTACCTACAGTTAAGTGAAGTGAAACAAACATAAGGACATGTCTGTGTGGCTGTTCCATATGCCCTAACATCATCAGCATATACGTGTACACCTACCAATCCAGTTCATATGTTTGGACATTTCATATATACAGAAGTGGTGTTTAAACCCATGGCAGTGTGACAAGTAAGGGTCAAACACATAACCAATGTGCCACAACTACAGTATGAAAGCAATGGTGCTGACAGATACCTGCACATCTGAATACACCTGACAATTCTACCTCAAGCATCAGAGACTGTAAATCAGTTCCTGAACATGCAACTTGTGGACAAACCTGAAAAGTCATTGGTCTCTGTAAATATACGTCAGACATTATAGATTAATCTGCAATAACTATGGATATATGTTGATTCCTTTCATATCTGTGGTTCGCTGGGGACTTGTTTATTTGTAGCCATACTACTGCATATCAGGAAAGCCTCCTTGTTAGTGATGGACATGTACCATACCTCTCAACTGTACAGATTTTCACAGAATGTCCAGATTTTTGCCTCATACTTTTGGTCAGTTTTCATAAAATTGTGTTTTTCTGTTAAATTAATGGCAAATCATTAAAGACTGAAGTTGGAAAATAATGACAGACATTCAAGTTTCAGACTTTATTAGAAAATTCATGCTAATGCAAAAATGGTTATTTTTATCAACTTTCTAAGTTTATAACAGCAATATTTAAAAATAGTCCCTATTTTTTGGCCTTTGTCCCACTTTTATTAATAACGTTGTCCAGATTTCTTGCTCTAAGAGGTTGAGAAGTATGAGTCATGTACCCATATACCTGCAGATTGCTGAAGTCTACCTTATCCTTTCAATTAATTATGTATTTGTGTAATTTATTAATATAACATTATTTTATTCAATATATATACATTTTCTAAATACATATATTATATTTATTTACACAAAAACAAAGCATTTTTAACAAATAGGCATGAAAAATTATATCGATTAGACATATGTAAAGCACTAAAAGCACTTTAATGATTTTGATTTTGTATATTTAACAAATGGAATATACAGCATAAATTAATGTATACAGCTTTAAATTGCTTATCCTTTATGTAACAGACAGATTTTAATGCACAGAATTTCAAATCATTATATGCATGTAAATATGTTTCAATGTGTTTTGCACAGCATAATGTGAACTTAGTCAATTGGTAATAGCACTGTATTCCAACACAGCAGTGAAAGCAGATGAGAGCTTACTTTTGGAAACTAGCTATTAGACTGCTATATCTCAGAGTGAAGTTAGCTAAGCACATACAGCATTTAAGTACTATTTGTGCCATACATAATTAATGAGGTTCATTAGCATTCAGTGTTTTGAAATCCCACTAGCGAACGTCAGCGTAAGTTCTCAAATCTTGATATATTAGCCAATAGATTGGTGTACGAGTATAGTGCTCCGCACAACTGCCCAATAGGTATCAATAAATGGGAATATCTGTAACACATGACCAATGCCCTCCAATAGTCTGCTACCATCCTATGTATGAAAACATTAACATGTAATATTGATATATATATTCCTATCTTACCATTGCTACCTGCAAACTTAGTGGGGACTGAGTCCGCAATTTGTAGAGTGCATCTTTTTCAATGTTCAGCTAAATTAACAAGAATGGAAAGGAGGCTTTGGGAATTCTGGGTGCCAGACTGGATGGATGAGGAGATGACCCAGATGCTCACTGTATACATTGGACATGAGAGAAGAATATGAGCAAGCCCCAGGAACTTTGTAATGATTGATATTTGGAACCAGATAGTGAGGGAACAGCATGGAAGGACTGGGATCTACTGGACTGGTGCACAGGTCTGCTATGATGACCTGCTCTGGAGGGACAAAGGGACTCTATCATCAGAGAATTGCAGATGTCTGATTACAGCCACCAGATGCCTATAGTAAGTTATATACTGCACACCTGAACACCTACATTATCATACATGTGTTTAGGTGATGCATTTGTTTTTCAGGTGTATTCCATGATTATCTGTTATAATAATAGCAATTTACATGAACAAATAATGTGTTTTAATCATTAAAGTTTACATTCATGTGCCGTAGCATTTTAAAATAATCTGCAGCTTTACTGGGCCAATATATACATTATACAGGACTGTCTATTATACCTGTATACCAATATGGACTTCAACCATACTAGCATTACTGCTATTCTATAATATCTGTTTTTAAAACATCGGAAGAACTCTGACATCTATTAGCTCAACTAATTAAGCAGTTTGCCAAAGTAAATATTGTTTGCCTCCATGTGAGTTTAAATCCCTGTGTATTTAATTTCACAGAAATTATTGGCAGCAATTAATTTAATATTGCAGATTGCATATGGAATATTTATATTTGTTTGGTAACTTATACTATACAGTTTTTTCATGTCTTTCATGGCCATGGTGAACTGACACCTATAGTGCTTTGGCCACAGATGGCTAAGCACTTCTCCATAATCCTCAAAGCTTCTAAAAACACCATACAATATACTTTTGTTAATACTGATGCATGTGTGAATGTTAAGTAATACATACATACATTAGTTAAATCTAAAGTTTAACATTCACTACAGTCTTTTCTAATCCAATTTTTTTTTCATTATTTTAATCAATGTAAGAACAAAGCAGGTCATCATGGCTGAAATGTATGTGAGTCTTGTAAACACAATGCAAGTATAAGAAGTGTGGCTCTCCAGTCCTTATACTGTGCTATGACTATAGGGTTGGACTGTATGTGGAGTCATTGACTACCCTCTTACCTAATTTACATGTGTAGGTTTGAATCCCACATATGTAGACTGATTTCTTTAATAGCTATGTTTGTGTTTCAAGTCCTGACAAATGTTTTCTTGCAAACTATGAAAGTTAAACTTAGTGTGCTGACACATCTTAGTTTTATACCACTGATAAAGGAGCATTTTGTTATTATCAGGAGATTTTCTGGTCTGTTCCATACTGCTATATACTATATGTGTACTGTGATGTACTTATTTTTCCTTTACACATGGACATGACACTATGGATGTGTGTACTTATAATTAAATGTTAACATTTACTTATGAGGTTAATTTACTGTTAAAAAATAGGTATAAATGACAGTATTGCATATTAACATGCACGTCCTTTATGAAAATGATGACATCAAAAATGACTAAAAGATATTTACATTGGATACCTGAACTATTACAGATGACAGGAATCATTGCAAATAATATGATAATACGTAATCACAATTACATAGCTTTGGTGTTCAAATCCCACCACAGACATTACGTATGTCATTTTCCAGCTTGACTTGCAGAAAATATGTTACAAGAGGTATTGTTTTTGTTCCACTCCATTATTCATTTATGTTAGAGAAGTCAACATTTCACATTGCACAACACAATTTGGATATATTACTACGTACAATGTGAGATTAAATGTGTATAGAGCTTATGTAGTGTATATGGCAACACTTGCCATTTTCATTAATTTCTCATGTCATATATTCACACAAATTCACATTTGGCTAATATATGTATGCATGTATACATGCATATATATATGCATATAAAAAATGACAAATACGTACAAATATACATATAGGTCTGTCTCTCGATCTATATATAGCCACCTGTATACTCATACATTTTTATTAATTTGTATTCATGCATAGGTACATACAGGAATATAGCAACCCTGAAATATCACAACAACAAAATAAAATAATTTAAATCAAACAACAGTTCCTCACTGAGAACATGGTAAAAAACAAAAAAAATAATCCTTGTTTTCCCGCCTTCCTCGACTAGTTTAGACCAGTTTACAGGCATTGCTGTATTCTGGGCTGTGGTGTAGTTCCTGTGTTGTCCATTACCTTACTTGGATAGAAGGAAGTTTCTTTGCTCACCAGTGGGAGTGGGGAGCCTTGAGCAGCCTACCTGTCCTTGGGGGAAGTGACCTCAGCACAAGAAGCTGTAGTAATTGGTTGTTTTGGACCATTTCTAGCTCTTTTGTAGTTCACTGTTTAAAATCCGCATTTGCACGGCTTTGCGCAGTTGTGCGCATAGCGCAGCGCCGGTTAAACAAGGTTAAACTTTTTCTGGCTCCACCAAGTCTGCATTATTTTAAAATCTGCACTTAAAGTTACATTTTAGTCGAATTTGATCGAAAAGTTTGCTTATTTGTTTGTTTAATTTAACTGTGAAGGCTGCCTACTAAAGTGTGCTAGCCTGTGTAACTAATTTATCACTGTTTCTGCATTTTCTGTGTGTTTCTACCAAAAAAAAAAAACAAAAAAATAATCCTTGTTTTCCCGACTTCCTCGACTAGTTTAGACCAGTTTACAGGCATTGCTGTATTCTGGGCTGTGGTGTAGTTCCTGTGTTGTCCATTACCTTACTTGGATAGAAGGAAGTTTCTTTGCTCACCAGTGGGAGTGGGGAGCCTTGAGCAGCCTACCTGTCCTTGGGGGAAGTGACCTCAGCACAAGAAGCTGTAGTAATTGGTTGTTTTGGACCATTTCTAGCTCTTTTGTAGTTCACTGTTTAAAATCCACCTCTGGGCGTTTTTTTCTGGCTATACTGCTCAGACAAGCTCCACGTGGGTTTACAGAGTTGTCCTAGCAGCAGGGAACTCAGAAGGGCGAGAACTTTCTGGATTTAAGTATCTTTGCTTTTTTTCACTTGAAATAACTTCTGTAGCTTATCCTGAACTAGCCTGAACTGTTTTTTAACTGATTGCTGCATTATTTTAAAATCTGCACTTAAAGTAACATTTTAGTCGAATTTGATCGAAAAGTTTGCTTGTTTGTTTGTTTAATTTAACTGTGGAGGCTGCCCACTAAAGTGTGCTAGCCTGTGTAACTAATTTATCACTGTTTCTGCATTTTCTGTGTGTTTCTACCAAAAAAACAAAAAAAACAAAAAAAATAATCCTTGTTTTCCCACCTTCCTCGACTAGTTTAGACCAGTTTACAGGCATTGCTGTATTCTGGGCTGTGGTGTAGTTCCTGTGTTGTCCATTACCTTACTTGGATAGAAGGAAGTTTCTTTGCTCACCAGTGGGAGTGGGGAGTATTGAGCAGCCTACCTGTCCTTGGGGTAAGTGACCTCAGCACAAGAAGCTGTAGTAATTGGTTGTTTTGGACCATTTTTAGCTCTTTTGTAGTTCACTGTTTAAAATCCGCGTTTGCACTGCTTTGCGCGGTTGTGCGCATAACAAGGTTAAAGTTTTTCTGGCTCCGCCAAGTCTGCTCTTCAAATTTTCCCTTAAGGAAGCTCTACTCTTAGTATAACCAGACTACTCACTGTATTATAAGCCTAGCACTTGTTCTCAATACTTCTCTAATAAGTAAGCACTCTCGTACTAAGTAAAGCACTACATCTACTTACCACCCCTGTGAATATCCACTTCCCTTAAAGGTGCAGCACTCCCTTATACTGTTCTAGCATGTCGAGTGGTAGATTACTGGCGTCGTCTACAGTTCAGCTGGTCAATCTGGGTATCTTGAGACAATGCTACAATTGTCTCATGTACACAGACAACCCTCTCCTCCTCCCAACAAACACAAATACATGTGAGAGATGCAACTATATAGCCAAACTGGAGGCTGAACTCTCTCAACTCAGGGCTGGCATGACCAGACAGGAGGAGATGGCAACCACACACACAACAATCCCAGTCCCACATAGACCTACCACAACTGCAAACCAAACACATAAAAACACAAAGACATACTCAGAGGCTCTAATAAAAAACTTACCAAAACAACAGAGGCTCCCAAATCAGACATCCAAAAATCCACCACCTCAAAACAAAACACATGCAACACATACTTCAATAAATCAGTGTGTCGACCAATAGCATCCCTTAAGGCCAAACACCTTGCTTGATACACTAGTAATTGGTGACTCTATAGTCAGACACACTGATGTCACGCTGACCAGGCTGAACAAAGAGAAGGTGACTATGAGCTGTCTATCGGGAGCTAGGATCCACCACATAACACACGCACTCAGGTCACTCCAAAGCAAGTACAAATATGACTCCGTCATTGTCCATGCTGGTGTGAATGACCTGAGATGTACCTCCCTGGACTACATGAAAAGAGACATAGTGGAGCTCTCCGATTATGTAGCCCAGGCTGGTATGACCCTGACCCTGAGCAGCATCTTGCCCTCACCAAGAATGATACCACAATACAAAGACAAGATGATCAGCTTTAACAATTGGCTCAAGTACTGGTGTCATTCTAAGGAGATCCAATGTCTGTCTGCCTGGGATGATATGTTGGACAAGCCACGCTGCTTTGCAAGGGATGGCTTACACCTGTCACCACTAGGCTTCCGGATATTGGCTAAGGCTCTTGCCACCCCCATAGTGCCTTTTTTAGGCAAGGCTCAAAAGACAAACCCACCTCCTTAGAAAACAAAAATGGAAAAAAACTAAGGGTAATGCTGCTCAACGCCAGAAGTCTAAATCTCAAGATGCAGGCACTTGATGCACTCCTCAGCATGGAGAACATAGACGTCTGTGCAGTAACTGAAACCTGGTTCAAGGCTCCTGAGAGCACCCCAGCACTACCAGGCTATACCTAGTATCATGCTTTTTGGCCCCAAAACCTGGGCCGAACCACAAAGGCAGGGGGAGTGTCCATATTCATAAAGGACACCCACACCTCCAGGTTAGTAGCAACGCATGAAGCATCAGAGACCATACAGGTGCAGCTAACCATAGGCAAAACTGCTATACAACTGGTAGCATGTTACAGACCACCCTCCCAATCTCAAGAACCCCACTCAGCCTTCCTGAAGACATTGGAGGATATGAATGTATCACAAAATACCATCATACTGGGAGACTTCAACTACCCAAACATAGATTGGGTACATTATTCTAGCCCAACAACTAGTCACCTCTCCCACTAGGGGAGATAATATACTAGACCTGATCATCACAAACATGGGGAGAAAATGCTCCACACTGGAAGTATACCCCTCACTAGTGAGATCTGACCACAAACTAATCACCCTGGATATACATATCCCACCTCCACCCCCAGCACAAAAGACCACAGTGAAAAACTTCTCAAAAGCAGACTTCACTCTTCTTAAGACTGAGATGGTATCCTTTAAGCCCACTGTGCCAGTGGATACCACATCCCACAATGCCGAATCCTTCACAAATGCTTTCTATGGACATCTCCAAGAATGCATGGATCATGCAATCCCAAACAAATCCAAGTCCCTCTCCACCAAATGTAAGCGTCCTGTCTGGTGGACCTCAGCCATAAACAAATTGTATAACAAAAGAAGGAAGCTACTGCACGTCAGAGCAAAATCCCATGAAGGGAAGACATCTCTGATCAACATTAGCAGAAAACTACGTTCTCTCATAAAAACATCCAAGGCAAACTTTGAGAGAAAAATCGCTAAGGACACTAAAGATAACCACAAAGCCTTCTTCAGCTATGTTAGAAACCTGGGCGGAAACCCTCAGATATGCTCAGAGTTGGTTCACAACAACAAAAAATACACTGAACCCACAGATATTGCTAACATTCTGGCTGACAGGTTCAGTGCAAATTTCTCCCCTCCTTCATTTCAAAAAGAAGAAATACTTATCCCAGCTGAATGCAATCTCCCTGTCATCTCAGATGTCCAAGTGAGAACCGCCCTAAACAAAGCAAAAAACACAGCATCAATGGGACCTGACGGTATCCCGGGTTGCGTGTTACGTGAACTCCAAGAGGAGCTAAACCCACACATAAAAAATGCTATTTAACCTTAGCCTTACTTTGGGATATGTACCTGAACACTGGCGTACAGCAACAGTGGTCCCACTCCACAGGGGGGGTGCCTCTACAGTCCCTGGGCACTACCACCCCATAAGCTTAACTAGCCTGGTCTGCAAAGCTATGGAAAGAATCATTATGGAACTCATAAACAGAGACATAGGGGACCTACAGACACTTGACCCCACCCAGTTCGGCTTTGTAAAGGGCAGATCCTGCCTTTTAAACCTGGTTGACTTTTTCAAAACAGTCACTAGAGCCATTGATGAGGGCAAAGCAGTCCATACAGCATACCTGGACTTGGCTAAGGCCTTCGACACAATACCCCACTCAGGCATCATAGATAAGCTAAACATCTTAAAAGTAAACCCTTATGTCACTAGATGGGTTGCAAACTGGCTAAAGGACAGAACCCATAAAGTTAAAATCGCTGGAGCAATGTCAGACTCAAAGCCAGTCACAAGTGGTGTCCCACAGGGATTTGTCCTGGGACCCCTCTTGTTTGGCATTTATTTCTCATATGTTAAAGCAAACATGGGAGGGCTGTGGCTGACAAGGTTCGCAGATGACTGCAAACTAGGCGCCATAGTTGATACACCAGCAGACACACACATCCTACAAAAAGGCCTCACTGAAACGGACAACTGGTGCCGTAGTCACGGCCTTAAACTAAATGCCAAAAAATGTATAGTCATCCCTTTTGGAAAAAACAAAGTACCCACAAATTATCACATAGACAGCAACCCACTGAGTACAGAAAAAGTAATCAGAGACCTAGGAACCCAAGTAGACAGCGACCTCTCATTTGACACCCACGTTGCCAAAGTGGTTAGAAAAACATTCTACCTTGCATACCTCATCATGAAGGGATTCACATCCAGATCCAAGGATGTTATTGTACCCCTATATTTCTCCCTCATCAGACCCATGATTGAGTACAATGCCCCATTTGGTATGTACATCACCCGGCATTTGCAACAGCTGGAGAGACCACAGAAGTACCTCACCAAGAGGATCAAGGGTCTCCAACATATGTCTTATTCTGCCAGACTAAAGAAACTTCAGCTCTATTCAGTAGCATACCGCCTGCTCAGAGGTGATCTCCGCTTGACATATAAGGCAATGTCCAATCAGGATCTGATGGGCATGCTCCACCTCAAAAAATCCAAATCCATCAGGACCACGAGAGCTAAAGACCTAAACCTCGGCACAAGTATGAATAGGACATGCTGGAGGGATAGATTCATAACCCAGAGGCTTCCCATGCTTTGGAACAGGATCCCAGTTCATATTAGGCAGAGCCCCTCACTGATTCTCTTCAAGAGAAATCTTGATGAGTGGATGGGAGATCGTAAGTTTACCCCAGGGGTCACATCTGTGTCACTGCTAGACAGGGGCACAGTAAACTAATTCTATTATATAAGGGGACCTTCACTGTGTCACTACTAGACAGAGGCACAGTATTCTAGATTTATTCTGTACAGTTTTGTACCATTTCATGGGGTGGCAAAAGCCACATCACTATGGCTAGGCTTACAAATGCCCCAGGGCAGATAGCCTAGTAATATACTATGAAACTATGAAACTATGATAATCATACTTAGTAAGCACTTCCATTCCTTTTAATAAATTGTATAACAGAACTTCATCAGTCAAAATGACATAAACCATTCCAATCCTTATATACAAAATCAAACCAATCACATGCATGTATTAAGAACCTTGAATATTCAAAAGTATATTAAAAACAAATTTATCCAAATTAGATATCAAACATATAAACCTTAGAGATGGCTTATCTTATTCTTAAAAAATGTAAATATGTTTGACAACAATTTAGCCTTTTGTCCCTACCTGGTGTACACTAGTTATTGTACTTAATGTATAACTAGTCTCCTAAAAGGAATTTGTTATTGTTCAATTATATTAATTATCCAGAAAACTTATATTAAAAAACTTGTGTTAAAAACATGCACTAAAAATAGGAAAAGAGAGGAAGGGAAAAAAGTAGATGGGGAGGGGGTATAGGAAAATGGTAGTGTATTTTCCTTAAATTTTGTCTGCCTTCAACCATAACAAACTAATGATGGATATTCTATCGTTGATTCCTGGACTTACTATTGCATTAAGCAACACTTGCCAATATATCTCTCTATCTTCCAGGAAGACCAGTTACCTTCCCTTTCATTTCTAATTACTTTTTCTAGCACACAAAATACAAGTTTCTTGAAATTACTGCAGTTGGTAGAATGTATAAACAAAGTTTTTGAGTTGCCTTTTCTCTTGATAGCATAAATATGCTGATATAGCCTCTTTCTTAATTGATTTTCAGTCTTACCTATGTAGCAGCTGGTGCAAGACAAGCAAAAAGCAACGTACATCACTCACCTGGTGCTGCAATCAAAGTTGCCCTGCACAGAGAGAACTTTGTTGTAACATCCAATAACCATGCCTTAGCAAACCATATTTCATAAACCGTATACACTTATTTAAATTTATGGTCATTGACCTTATTGAAGTTGGGTATTGTGGCAGTAACATCCAGAACGTGACAGAAACACTGGAAACTAAATGGATTATTAATCTTAGAGCAGATAGGTTTCCAGGCATTAACATTGTCCCCCTGAAACTGCTTTTGAAAAATAGACATTCAAGTATTTAGTAACTGGTCTTACTGCAAACAAGATAATAAACTAAAAAGGATGAGAAGAAATATTATTTTATAGACACTATAAATAAAAAACAAGTCATTTAAGTATTCACTGAGTCACTTTTACTATAATAAATAGGTTTTAAATAAGAAATCTTCCAATATACCAATATGAAAAAAGAGAATAAGATTTTTAAGTTTAGTCATCGTTTCCTGATATGACGAAACGTTGAAGTAATTTCCTATGATCTGTATGAAATAGGCACTTTGTCTTTGCCAAATGAAGGCATTTTGCTTGATAATAAAGGAAGATTCCATGAGAAAGAACTTTTCTAATTTCTTATGTAAATTACTTTTTGTGTTTATGATCTTTAGATTGATTTAAATTGCCAAATAGTACTCGGACCAAGCTGGATATCGGCTTGCTTACTTTTTAATTCTGATTGGCTAAAAATTAAGGTGTGCCTCTATAGCAAGCTCTTTGGATGTAACTGAGGGAGTCCCCTGAATGTGAAACTCTGACTGGTGAATATTCTTATTCTGAAAAATGGAGCTACTTTTTATTTGATCTGAAGAAGGCTGAATAGCTGAAAGTGCTCGTGAAACATAAAATTTCCTTTTATTGTTTTTAACGGACTCATAAATAAAATGTTTTATTTATTGGCAGTTTACATTCCATGGTGGTTCGCTCTTGGATTTTCTCCATAGTTTTTTTGTTTACCATAGAGCTACCTTCGGCAGTTCTTCAGGATACTTTCTCATACATCGTAACAGAAATAGTTACATATGTGTGGAGCATGCCCAACCCTAGCCTGTTGGACCCAAGTGTCCAAGGTTCCCCTCTTCTTTTGCTTCAGGTCATTATAGTGATGACAACAGTGCTCCCCAGTGCAGGGCTTACCAGTAGCACTGGTAAGATCCCTGGCCAACCAATCCCAGGCCTCAGCCTTGCATTCTGAGCCCTGGTAATCGCCCTGCAACAGCTGAGGTTTGTAATTCTGGACCGGGAGCCCAACAAACACCCTGGACTCTTGCACACCCCACCTCTGTGCCCAAAAGCATATACCTTCATATATACTGCTAATCTACCTGTTAGAGTTGCTAAGCACCATGCCACACTGTGCAAACAGGCTTAAACATAACCAGAAATAAATAATCAATTTAATCCAGTTTCTGTTTTTAGATATCTGGCAGGTGTCAGCTGTGTATGTGTAAGAGCAGTTCAGCACTGCAGTGATCCATGCCACACCATGCAAACTGACAATTAAAAAAAATGAAAACAGATATAATAATTAATTACACCCAGTTTCTATTTTTAGATGTCTAGCAGGTGTATTCTTTATAGATGTAAGCACAGCTCGGTGCTGCTGCACTCCGCGTCATACCACACAAATGGACATTAGAAAATAAAAAAAAAAATAGAAAATTAAAACACAACATATTAATTCACACACATTTCAGCACTAGCAGGGTTCATTACATGGATTCTTACCCTGTACATAACATCTGTCCAGGAATTGCCTGAACAATCCACAACCATGGGATAGCCTCTACACTACTGCCTGAATAGATTCAATACCCCTGTTACTATGATTTTCCTCGGCAGTGCACCATGATTAATATGCATGGTGCGCTGCAGAGAGGAAACTGTGACTGTGTACACAGGTACATTCTCGCAGTGGAGGCTGGTGACTTCAAATCAAAGGGGGGCTGCAGGAGATAGCTGAATGGGTGGGGTCAATGGGAATGGGTGTGGCCAACTAGAAAGTGGAAGGGCTATGCTCAAAACCACAAAAATTGTAATTTTAATTAAATACGCTGCCCTGGGTGCCAAACCATCATTATGAGAGTCCAATCAAGAAAAAAGGAAAGTGTAGAAGAAAAAAATATTTCAATCCATTGGCTGCATGGCGGCTTACTTAATATCTAGATGGAAACAAAAAGGTTGTGAGGCATGAAAAAATAAATTACTTTTTAAATACATTACTGGAATGCTAGACAAAATCAAGTATAAGAAAAACAAGCAGCACTCAACTCAAACCACTTCTCCTTGCACTCCAGTTCTAATTATAATTTATATTCAGCTGTATTAAAGTACCAAGTGACATGCTGAAAGTAGCAATCTCTGTGATACCACAACTTGTAAAAATGTTTCTTATCCAAAAAAAACCTGCTGCCTGACAACAACTATCTACTTGTTTCATGGGGAAAACATGATCAAAGTAAAAAATGAAAAGCAAACAGGAAACAAACTCAACATACATTGCTTAAAGGATTACTGCACAGGTTATGGACCACACATGACAGATTTACATTCTGTTTAGTTTGCAGGTAAAGCCTGTAATGAGCTCTTAAAATAATGTAATCCTGTCCTTTATTACAAATACTGTCATATGCATTTCAATACCCAAGGTTTATATGTTATCTAGTTATGTAAGTATTCTCTGCATGGCAACAACAGAAAGGCATTCAATGTTGGCAATTCGTTAACAGTATGCTTATTAAAACTTGCTTGCATCTTATCTTACAATCTCAGACAAGCTTACCAGATGGTCGTTAAAGCATTGTTACTTAAACAAAGAGAAAACAGGCACTTTCTGAATAATAATAAGCATAAATCAACAGTATAAAAAAACAGACAGAAGACAGAACAGTCTGCAAAATCAAGGACAGATGAAAAGCCATTGTAGTACTTGTGTCTACCTTGGATAGGGGATACTCTGCACATTTACAGTGCATAACTGCTCCTTGCCTTGCTTGGACACATCCAGAGTCACTACATGGGGGAGTGGGGTGCGACAAGTATGTCACAATTTGAAATGTCCTGGTTGACTGTGAGGGCCCTGACACATTTGTCATACCTCTCAACCTCAGAGCAAGAAATCTGGACAAAGCCATACATAGAAGTGGGACAAAGGCCCAAAAATAAGGACAATTTTTAAATATTGCTTTTATAAATTTAGAAAGATAATAGTAGGTCTTGCATTAGTATGAATTTTCTGAAGGGTATGAAATCTGAAACTGAAATGTCTGTCATTATTTTTTAACTTCAGTCTTTAATGATTTGCCACTAATTTGCCAAAAAACACAATTTTATGAAAAATGGACCAAAAATGTGATTCAAAAATATAAAATAGCCACACAATACAGCTGGGAACCTGTCAAAGAAGGGACACTTTTTAATATTAGTACTGCTAACTTGAGCAGCTGACAAAATAAAAGAATCTACATGTATTTCTGAAATAAAAGCAATCTTTAACTGATTATTACAGTTATTTATTAACTGTAAACCCTCCATGTTTTCTTCCAAAATTGCCATTTTGCGGAGGGATTATTAGGGGAAGAGCAATGTTTTCAGCCAAAATCGGGGACAGTTGAAATGTTTGGATATGCCTAATTCTATAAAGCAATTTATTTGCATGTACCACTCAACCTGTTAATGCAGGAAATCTGGACAAGGCCAAACATATGGGGGGGCATATAAACAGTACTAAAATTGCTCTTGTATAAACTGAGACAGTTGATAGAATAACAGGTCTTGCTTTAGCATGCATTTTCTGAAGGTTATGAAGTCTGAAACTCAGTGTCTGTCATTATTTAGTGACTTCATTCCTAAATGATTTGACAGAAAACCACAAATTTTATGAGGAACAAACCAAAAATAAGAAGCAAAAATCTCTTCATTCTACAAAAATCTGGACAGTTGAGAGGCATAGTTCAGCTGGGGCTGTCTGAGTTTGCTGCCCTTCCCCCATCACAAACTCACGGTCGAATGGAGCTTCCCAACCTACAGCCATTCCAATGAACCATTACTTGGCTATTTCACCCCATTTACCATAAACACTAACCGGGAAAAGCCAAAAAAAAAAAAAAAAAAAAAAAAAACATAAAACACTAATGTGCATACTGCTTTACTTCTATGATGATTTGGACTTCATTTGAAAGTTTTATTTTGCATTTTACAGTGCAAACACGAACAGATATCATATCTGCTAAACAAAGCAATGCAGTCTCACAATGAAAACAGACTTAGCATTAAAACTTCTCTTCCCTTGAAAACTCACATTCACTGAAACAGCATTGAAACCCACATTCAAAGAAAATACATTTTGCCAGTGGCAGATTAACTTTGGGTTTGGGCTGTTTTCAAATCACAGGCCCTTTGCAAACGAAACATGCACATGCTCTTTCATACACCTTCCTGATTGTATTAAATTATATTCCTTGTACAATACAGTAAAGTTTCAGAGGGTGTTTTAAATTTATTGTTTTGAAATTTTTCCAGTAAACAATGAAACAAAATGCATGCACCAGTAATGACAAAACTGCCCAGTTCAGAACATTTCCATCATAAAAGTCTACTCAAACTTCTACAGTCCACCAGTATCAGTACATATGCACAATCTCTGAAGAAGTAAAAGTCATCTAAATAATTCCACATTAAAGAGATCTGTAACTAATGAAGAGGCTGCTGCTAGCAAACAACTTTGTATTTCATTGTTTCATCTACAAATAAAGTGCACGTTACCCTTGAGGAATAAATTGCCTATCTTACACTAAAAAAATGATAAGCTAGCAATATTGCAATAGGGAATGGATGGCAAACTGATAACAGGTTCATAGTTACTAGGTATCTTCAACAAAAAGGAGTGCAGCATCCACCCCCTTTGCACAGTACAGTATCATCAATGCATCTACCTACTGTGGGAGTAGAACCCACAGCCGTCTGCATCAAAAGTGAGTATATTACCTGTTGTACTATTAACACTGACTCAGCGTAAGCAGCACTAAACTTTTGCTCCCCTGCAGCTCTCAGCTCCTTGTAAAATCTACTCACTCAGCTGTATCTATGAAGTTTGCAGCACAAAGAAATCTGGAAAAAGCCAAAGTTTATTGTGGGGGTGGGGGCAAAAGCCCAAACCAGGGACACATTTTAAACATTGCTTGTATAATGTTGGAAAGTTGCTAGAATAAAATGCTGTGTTATCACCATACCCTTCCCTGCTAAGCCTTAAACCCAGGATCCTGTGCAAAACAGTCAGAGCAACATACCACTATGCCAAATCAGCTGTTTTGTGAAAGAGGAAGACGGAAACTTAAATGGCTATCATTTAACAAATTCAGTTCTCACCATAGCACAGCTGTCAACCTCTTAGCACAAAACACCTGAACAAAGCCAATCATGGGTGAATACAGCCCCCAAACTTTCAATGAAAATATTGGAAGAGCATTGATTTTTACAACAGCAAATTTCTATATTTCATATATTGTGGACTCAACATGGTAAATCCGGTTATTGAAGCTTTTTTTTGAAGCCGTCTTTCTGCCATTTTGGTTGTTTAGCAAATTTTGAATACTCAGATGAAATACTAATACCTGTGGTGCAACGCTCTTCCAATATTTACATTGTTTTTTGTTCTGCTGAGCGTTCTTTAGCAGAATTCACTTCATTTTCTGGATTTAAACTTTCAATGAATTCAGTTCTCACCATAGCTCTCAATCTCTTAGCAAAAAACACCTGGACAAAGCCAGTAATGGGGGAATATAGCCCCCAAACATATTCAGTGAATTCAGTTCTTACCATAGTTCTCAACCTTAGCACAAAAAAACCTAGATGAAGCCAATAATGGGGGAATACAGTCCTAAAAATAGGGACAGATTTCAAATATCCATCTTATACACTTAGAAAATTGCTAGAATAAAAGCTGTTGTGTTACCATGCACTTTCTGAAGAATATGAAGTCTGATATTCAAATGCATGTCATTTTTAACATTTGTTAACCAGGAAAGTCTGACTTGGAACAAAAGCAAATTTTTAGCAGAGGCCCAGGAAGAAACACTCCAGACAGACACATGTCTTTGTAAGATGGGAGGACACTAGAGGAAACAAACACAGGAAGGGCATAAAGAATCCACAGAGAAGATAAGGCACCCCAGCCAAGAATCAAACCAAAGAACCTATAGCTGATAGGCAACAATGCTACTGCTGCACCAATGAACTACTGGTTTTGCAAGGACACAAAAATACAGAAACCACAGATTTTATGAGGAATAGAACAAGCATGAGGGAAAAATCTGCAATGTTTTTACAAATGGTGTTGGGTAGGGAATATAGGCTCCTGCCAGCTGGGCTCAAGGTACAGGAGTCAAGCCTTACTCTATACCCACCACCATGTAGCAACTGGGGCATTACACACACACACACACACACACACACACACACACACACACACACACACACACACACACACACACACACACACCCTACCTGTCCTCCATAAAATGGCCCCAGCTGATCCACAAATCCTCCTGTTTGCAGCTAAGTCCTCCACAAAATGGCTGCCGATCCACAAATCCTCTCCTGTGAAGCAGCTAAGTCCTCTGGCATCCTGGCCCGCGCATGTGTCTCCTGCGAGAGATGGCTAGAGCACCCTGTCCCACAAGAGTAGGCTGGAGCCCCCATCCTGCAGCCGATGCAGTCTGGTGACCTTTCAGTCTGTGCGGTTGTCTCTGTGCAGACCTCTGGGCTGGAAGGGCAGAGTTTCCTGCCTTCCCTATCTGGACTGCCTAACAGAGCAGTCTGGAGCTCTGGAATGAGCACGCATGTGTGCATGGAGTTCTGGTCTGCATAACACAGCAGTCAGGAACCATGCACGCATACGTGGAGTCCGTGAATTTTTTTTTTATTTTATTTTTCAGTTTTATTGTTTAATTTCTTTATTCTACAGGTGGGGGGGGGGGGCTGCAGTCCTGCAGTCCTAGAGCACGAGCCTCCCCAGATTCTGTGTAGGATTTTATTGAATGCTGGGGAATATCACATTTCTTGTTACAAATTTAAGAACCTGTTGTAGCTGGGAATTGCAGATTAATAGGTGCTGTATTTAATAATATAGTCTGTCATCATGCAAAAAACATGCCCTTTTTACTTTTTATTTTGCTGCAAAGGACAACCCACTGAAAACATGTTACTAGATTTGTAGCCTCCTTCTACGGCTTTATAATAGAATATGTCTTTATTTCTCATATGAATGTGCTCACATTTTTCTTCATATTTATTTATTTATTGGCATTTGATTACATTTTTTATTATTATTATGGGTTCATACTCATAGTTATGTACTCCACTTATAAACAGCTTTTACATTAATTTATAAGGAGTGCAAGAATATGTGTGTGTATATGCAGGATACTGCCTCAAACAGAGTTGTGTAATGCTTCTATAACCACTAGATGACAGTAAAATATAACTACAGATGCTGAATAATACAATATCTTCAGTGTGGGTAAATGTATTATTTTTAATGGGCAGTTCTGAAAGTTCTGTACAACACTAAATTCATTTTCCATCTCATCATCTTATCCTTGGTAGAATCTTTTTTATTCCACTAAAACTGAAACTGCAAGCAGAGATCTGTGTAAATGTACAAACAGAGCATTATCACTTCTATTAGTTGTAAAAACAGACAGATGTTTAGTTTGTCTTAATTTTTATTATTATACTTTCTTTACTTGTTTGAGCATATAATGATGACGTAGAGGTTGCTGAATATATCACAAGTGGATGGAAATTAATGAACTAATAGAAAAGAAACAATGATATGAAGCTGATGCTTGTCAGTGCCTATAGTTTTCCAAAAGGATGTGTGGAGCCTTTCTAGACTATGGGGGTGTAGAGATCTGCATTGTCAGGTAGGCATAGTTTAAAATAAATTGGTCATGTTCTGATGCAAGTGTAAACAGACCTTTGGAGATTGGTATAACCTCTTTATCATATACAATACCAAATTATACATTTGTATATGCCCCCTGCTGCTAACCATCCGCTGTCACCAGTTCCTATCCTCATTCATCAGTCCTACTGGACCTGCCTTAGCCACCTCTGAGCTCAAACTGACCCATGTATAGGCTGGTGAGGAACTTGTGAAAGCTGGAATAATGGCATACTCCTGCTGGAGAGTGTGAATTAACCTGACTACCCTGCAGCAGTCTTGCAAACTCTGCAATGGCTGCCTTAGGGGGAGGGGTGTATACATGCTTCTCTGCACGTGCAACCTCTTGACCCAGAGTTATACCGCTTGCAGTATGGAATTTGCCAGACTCTTAATGCTGTTATTGCAGTAAGCCTAGGCTACTTCCCTTTCCCAAGGGTGGGCAAGGCAGCACTGGCCACTTGCTCCTATCCTCCTCCACTCAGTCTTGCCAGCAACCATGTCACTAGGTAAAGACAAGTTGTGCAGGACACTGTAAGAGTTCACAGAGCATCATGCAGCTGGGCTAAATTATACAGTTTGGGTGCAAAAAATATGTTGTTTTTGCATTTTATTTTGCTGATAAGGATGGCTCCTGAAAACGTTTTGGAGCCACAACATCCTAAAAGATTGAATCCACAATGTCTCATTGCTTAAATAAATACAGAGGCTACTGTATTTCCAACTAAATGCATCAGCAGGAATTTCTTGTTCTTAAAACAAGGCAAGTCAAAGTAAGTCATGCAGTTGGAACACCTTATATTGAAAGTGAGCATGTAAGATGATGTAGTAGTGAAACCACAATTTAGTTAAGAAGCTGCTTTTCTAAAAAAGTTGGTCACTTACCCAGAATGTTTTGCAGTAGTCTGTAAATCACTGTTTAAGACTTCCAGTGATGTTGTTTTGAAGGTATGATTATAGAGAAGAAAAAAAAAATCAAGCTGTAATATTTATTGTTTTGAAAATAAATATCTTGCAACTCTAACATCAGGAGTTTGACTGGAAATCAAATTAGTTGTAAAATAAAGATGCTTTAGAAAGTTAAAAATACACTTTAAAGATTTGGATTGTATTGTTATTCTTATGCTTTTTGTTTTATAATTAGTTTACTTTCAGATTACACTAATGATGTTGAAGCTGCATGTTATTTAAAAAAAAAAAATATATATATATATATATATATATATATATATATATATATAGAGAGAGAGAGAGAGAGAGCATGATTTTTGATGTTTTAGTTTCATTGTCCCCTCACATTTCCTTATAACCACACCCACAACAATGATGACAGTATAGATACCGACAATGATTACACACACAAGCAAAGCATTATAGCAAATAAAAAAAACATTTTTTTAAAGATACTTATTTACTTATTCACATTATGGTTCCACTAATATATCATCACATACATTAACTTTCAATGTAAGGTGTTCCACCTGTGAGACAAATGCTGGCAACTTGTCTTACCAGAATATAAGACATTCTAGGTTCACAGGTTCATAGGACGATCATATGCTATTGGCCCGGAAGCCCTTATAAGCCTAGCCAAGAATTTTGCCCATGTTCCCACAAAGTCAGCACCTGTTTCTGCTGTCCAGCAGGGACACAGGTGGGATCCCTGGGGTGTATTTTCTGTTTCCCATTCAAATGTCCAGGTTCCTCTTAAAGAGGGCTAGTGATGTACTCTGCTTGACATGGAGAAGGAGTCTATTTCACAGATGGGGGAGTCTTTGGGACGCAAATCTATCCCGCCAACAAGTTCTATTAATGTCACAGATCAGGCTGAGGCCTTGTGTGCTGGTTGCGTGAGTGGAGTTTGACTTATAGATATGCAGCAAGCAACTCCATCAAGGTTGGGTCTGAGACGGCCTTGTATGCCAGACACAGGTCACCTCTTAGCAGTCTGTATGAGACTGAGTAGAGGGACAGGGCTTTTAGCCTATTTGTATAGGATAGGTGCTTGACGCCCTGGATTTTCCTGGTCAGGATCCTCTGTGGTCTTTCCAGCTGCTGCAAGTGCTTGACAAGGTACATGCCAAAGGGGGCATTGTACTCAATAGTGGCTCTGATAAGGGAGGAGTACAAGGATGTTACAACCTCCTTTTTCTTGGATGAAATACCCTTACTTATGAGATGTGCCATGTAGAAAGGCTTCCTTACAACAGAGGTAATGTGGTGGTCAAAAGTCATGTTGCTATCCACCAGGGTGCCCAAGCATGGAAATATATCAGCTTATACATCAACTTAGGTAGTAAGACATTTTGGGTCAGCCTTTCATGATGTCATAGGTTTATAGGTTCATAGATTCATATTAGGATAATAACCACCAGGGTCTTTACAAGCTTATATACACACACACACACATATATATATATATATATATATATATATATATATATATATAGTAAAAGGAGAGTGCACCTATATCTAAACATGTATTTACATTTGTTATGGAGACTGTAGCAATACATTTTAAATAACGTTCCTGAATTCTGGAATTTAATGCTTACCAATGCTCACACCAGCTGTGACCTGTGTGATGTCTCCATGTTCATATTTAACACTGTCAGTGCCAATGTATTAGATGCCATCTACATGAAGAAGTAACAAGTGCCCTTACTAACACAGATGACACTGATTTCCACTTAATAGGTAGTTACCATACATTATAATCCTTAGTGAATAATAAACTAGTAAAGTTCGAAGCCAAGAACAGGACTATCATTATAGAATATTTCAGTTACTCCATGGTTGTGTGGGATAACAATATCATCAACAACTGGTATACATTTGTTTATGTTTTATTAATAATAATCATCATAAACAACTAGTTAAGAGCTCTGTATAAGATAATATTTGTAATATTATTCCAAATGACAAAAAATATTATTCCAATGACATTGCCTCTATCTGTTCCACCCATACGATATTCTATCTCTTATTAAATCTGACCATGATACTATCCTATTTTACATAAGTACAAAGACCAGACTTGTCCAGGACACCTCACCATTTGGTTTCCTTTGCAAAAGCAGTCACTTCACAATTAATGAAAGCCTTGCCCCTATAAATAAGGATCTAGTTCTCAATGCCCCTAATATATCTATGGCTGAAAATTTCATTGCATTGTACTCAATGCTAAATGACATATCTTCAAACATGTCCTCTTTAGATACAAATATGACTGGATTAATAATAAAAAAAAATTTAGTAGTATTCTAGGTTAAGTAGATTATATAACAGGACAAAAGACTTTTTGTGTGCAGTCTACAAATGTTATCCTGCATCACAAAACAAATACAGACTGACTGTGGCATGGAAACAATTAACCAAAGTCACACAACAAGAAAAGGCCCTAAAGGCTCAACCTGGCAGTCAAGGGTAAGAGAACCAATACAAATCTGCTATAACTATATTGGAAAAAAAAAATAAAGGTAGAACCTCAAAGTGTAGTGTTTTGAAGACCAGTACACTGTCTTCTCAAACACACAAAATGATGCCAATAACTTAGACAGCAAAACTTCAAAACCAGCATTTATGGACATAGAAATAAATCAGTCCCCTTGTGAGGTCTAGGTGCTGTGCGTATATCTTGACCTTACTGAGATAGAACTTTGCTAGTTAAAAAAGATAAGCTGGGCCCAGATAACATTAACAAGAGATTCTTCTGTACTATAGGATATAACCCTACATAACACCTATATACCAGAATGAATGTCTCCCCGCATGGTATTTGCTATCAACTGTCATGTTGTAGATAATACTTCAGCTGACACACTCAATAAGTCCTCTGTGATTCAGGAACTTACTTGGTAGAATCTATTAAATTTATAGGAGTTATTACTGATAATTTCAGATTTGACCTCAATATGAATTCTGTTTTGATGAAAACCAAGAAAAATACTAGAAAAGTCTTTACAGGGTCAAGGCTGTCCTTTTCTCCAGTACAAGATAAACTACTGCAGCAATGTACCTAGTTATTTCACTTTTCTTGCTCAGTACACCTTCTCACTGATCTAGAGTCATCATTAATACACAAGCTTGAATTAGGATATAACAATTTATTCTGATTAAGTTTGGGTCATCATAGAAAAATACACTACTGCCTTTCATTACATAACCTAAACTAACTTAAATTTAAGCAAAATATATCTTCTATATAGATAAATGATGCCCACAGTCTGTCTAATTTACATGTAAGTGCCCATCTCTGTCCAAAATGTTAACCTGGCATAAGAGCTGATGGATCCAACCCACCTAATCAAGACCCAACTATGTAAGCCCCTTCATCACTGAATGTAACTCATCAAATATGTCGCACACTGCACCATGCATAAACATTGAGTACAAACTCAAACATCTCACAAAAGGGTTTTTTGCAGTGGGCAAGCCTCCTCACCATGTCAACACCCCCTGCTGCTTGTATACATTAACTTTTATGTCACACAATAACAGAGAAAGAGGAAAAAATGTACTTTTTAGAACTGACCACTCCTCCTTAATCCATAGTTAAATAACCTCCAAAGTATATGTGAGTATAAGACTATACCTTAGCAGTATCATAAGGTCTAAGCACACCTAAGACATTAATATCTGTCCTGTCAAAACAAAAAATTATGAAGTAATCCACTTGGGAAGATGGAAACCAGCTGAAAAACAATAAAAAATGGGCTTAATGCAATGAGACAAAAATATGGGGTACTGCCACCTTGGGAAGTACTGCTAAGGTTCCTGTTGTGTGCTTGAGGGTCATTAGGTGTGATACTTGGAAAAGTGAGAATGAAAGTGTGATGAACACAGAAATATATGCAAATTCTGAAACTGCCATATAGCAGATTATTCCTTTCTCTCCTAGGTACAGCGATCTCAGACATAATATATATTAGTAGAAGGAGTGTACAGGTGCAGAAGTCTTTAGCCCATTAAAAAATTGCTTCTTAAGGGAAACATTAAGTTTTGCACTTCATTGTTATGTTGTAAGAATCAAGCTTCCTTTTTGGAGTTTCAGAACTCATATTGGAAGGTTTCAAAATTCTGATAGACTGCACACTCCTGTCTTCTTCTAGATGTTTCATACATATCTCCAGCATACATGCACGCTGATGAGTGAAGACTCATTGAGCATCCATGCACTGCAGGGAACATTCTTACTTTTCCCCACTGTAATGTGACTGTGCAGATGCTATATATAAATTAGGATTAAGTGGCAAGCCAAGCCTTCTACATGTGGATTTGTGAGGGCTTACCTATCTGCAAAAAATAATTGTGTTCTCTTTTAATGGGTTTTGAAGTTATGATTTTTGATATTAAAAAAAATGATTAAGCATGAATAGGTGTAGAATGAGTCAGTAAAACATGGGGAGGGCCATGTCCCCAGTCCACAAATAATAAGATTCATATTACAGATGATATGTGGGCAAGCTTAGTAATGATCTTCCCTATAGTCTAAGGTCTATCTCAAAGAGCCATGAAGACTGCCAAGTGTTTTGCCTCACTAACAAAATTTTCTCTACTTTGCTAGCTCTGAACCTACTTCTGCTGCTTTCTTTCAGAAAGCTATTCTGAAAGCTATTTACTTAAACTAAGAAATGCTCATTCAATTCTGTCATCTTCAACTTGGTCTTTGTTTAATCAACAGATCAGATTTATTTATTTGATACTACATAATGAACAGATCAGATTTATTTATTTATTTGCTACTACCACCTTCATGTGAGTCCAGGTTACCCAATTAATTAAATCCACCATCAAAAAGAAGCCAGCACTTGGTGGTGTGAATAAAACAGCAAATACTTTATTCAAGTAATAGCAAGACAGACCGGTTTCAGCATGAAAACCATAGCCTTCCTTAGTGTAAAAGAAACTTTCACAAAGACATTATTTTATATGCAAAAATCCAACAAACACAGAATCCAATTGGCTGATCATAATTGTCCATTAAGTCCAGGTGGAAATAATCCACCCAGTCTAATTATCCATTTACTCTCCTTATTATTTAATATAATATGCAAGCCAATTACGTTATTCCTCCTTCCCTGAATCATATCAATAACCGTAAACTTGAAAGTAGTAGATGGATGTGACAAAACATGTTTATACAAAGCATTGGTAACCCTTTTATGTTTGATATCGCTCAAGTGCTGACTGATCCTATGCTTTAGAGATCTAGATGTTTGGCCAACATAGAAAGCAAAATAGGAGCAAGTGGCAAGATATACCACCCAATCCGATGAGCAGTTGGCAAAAAAAACCCACAATCCCCGGGATTCATGAAGCTTGCGCCAGGCGCAGGCGTAGCATAGGTGGTATAATGCCAAATATGGCTGCCGAGCGATTCAGGTATGATCCAATTCCACATGCACTACCAGCGTATGCCAGATCTGCGCATCCCTCGGCTCAGGTATGCTAATCACTCCATGCGCAGTACTGCACCATGCAAATGAAGGTACATAGTGATTCATTAAGTGGTGCAGGCGTAGCGTAAGCCCACAGAAATGTAAACCAAAAAAAAACGGTTTACATTTTTCCAAACAGAACATCGAAGCTATGAAAGCAGACCAGACTCATGTATTACAAAGTTAACATATACCAATGGTGAAATATACAGCCAATGGCATAAGAAAAGATGTACAACACCTAAAACATAACATTTAATGTCATGTCCACAGAAACGCAAAGTACAACCGCAGGGCATGTGTGCGCAAATGGGAGCACAAGGAAAATATATACAAATGTCATAAAATCGCAATGTAATACAAATCATGATTTCACCATAATACTCAATGGTATGCATGGTACACCACAACCAAGCTGCAAGGGTTGCTAAGGGTCTGTGACAGTGTTCGGCTCAGTAATTATGAATTAGTAGTCAATGCTATGCAAATGAGGCAAGTAATAGTGAATCACAAATGTCCCGCCGGAATAAGGATGTATCATACAGCACGGCGCTACAACACCGAGGAGTGGTTTGGAGGTATACATGACATCAGTAGTGGGGTGTGCCACCATAGCTGTAAGCACATTGGAGCAATGCAAATCTGGCCTGCCCGTTGCTAAGCAAAGCCGCAGGATAGGGGTGGGGATGTAGGTATAGCATCGTTTAGCTGAAAGCACAGATGGTGCCCGAAAGCGCATGTGTACGTGGATGAAAACATGCCCGAAACCCAGTAAGCAGACGCATGCACCACGCACCATAGCTCAAACATGAAGGTTAGGGGAAGAAAATAAGGAAATGCAGCAGTAGGGTAATTGGAGTACAACTGAGAAATTAACACCTATTAACTCACAGTGGGCAATCGACGGCAGCTAACAAGTCTGCTCACAGCAACCTGCAGAACAGGATAGGGGAGGTGTCAGATTGCAAAGAAAAGAGAACTGTCATAGCAGAGCAAAGCAAACCTGCAGTAGATTGGCCATAGAACACATTTCGCAAGATAAGCCAGGTTTTGGAAAGTACAAAAAAAAGCAGGCTGCTGGATGCATGCCAGAAAATGGGAGGGGGAAACATTAAGAAATGTTAAGGGAAGGGCAAGAGGTAATCCACGGCAGCTAAATGTAATTCAACACCAAAGGCACCACAATAGCAGTACCTGTGGTAAAACACATAACATACCCTGTAGCTCCGATTGTACATACACACCCTATGACATCATCAGTGTTCACAGCACAATAGTATAAAGTGTGAAGGCACCTCACACACACCTGTGTATTCCCAAACACTGCACCATCAGTGTAAACAGACGGGGAACTTTTACAATGTACATGTTGGGACCTGCCATAGCTGTGATTCATCACCATGTGTTAGAGACTGAAGGTGTTGTGGAGGATGATGCTGACAACCACTGCAGGCCCCAGAGGAGGAGAAGAGTGTTCAGACCAAGGGTAACCTACCAGGGGCTACATGATCTGGAGATAGTACAGCATTACAGGGTGGACAGGGACATCTTACAGCAAATAGTTGAGCTGTGCCAGCCACGTCTGAGATCCAGAAACAACAGAGGGGAACCCATCCCAGTGGACACGAAGGTATGTGTAAGCTTGCGAATACTAGCCACAGGTACCTTTCAAAGGCCAACTGGAGATATAATGGGGATCTCACAGGCATCAGCATCCAGGGTACTACTCCAGTTCCTGGATGCCATGTTACCACATGTCAATGAGCATATATACTTCCCCCGAACTCAGGAGGAGTTGGCCAGCAATATGCATCTCTTCCACCATGTGGCACACTACCCGGAGGTACTGGGTGCGATAGACTGCATGCACATACATATCAAGTCACCACCCGGTGAGAATGGTAGGCACTACATAAACCGCAAGGGATACCACTCCATCAACTGCCAGGTCGTGTGCAATGCCTAGGGCATTGTCATGGATGTGTGTGCTGGCAGCCCTGGAAGCTACCATGACTCCCACATCTGGCATGCCTCACAGCTGTATCAGGTATTTGTCAGGGGGGACATCCCACATGGCCACCTTGTGGGGAATGCTGGCTATGCACTGGAGCCGTGGATGATGACTCCCATCAGAAATGCACACACACTCATGCAAGAACGCCATAATGAGGCACATGCACAAACCAGAATCATCATAGAGCGTGTGTTTGGGATGCTCAAATAACAGTTCCATTGCTTGGACATATCTGGCGGAGCCTTACAGTACTCTCCAGGCATGTCTGCCCACGTCTTCATAGTATGTGCCATGCTACACAATATGATCCTGCGGAAACAGCTGCAGCAGGGACATAATGGTGAAGGCCCTCACAGCCCACTGCAATTGCCAAGGCCATCACAGGCACAGAGGGATTCAGACCACGAACACCCTGTGCCAGCCCCAGTAGGCAGATGGAGGCCTGCCCAATATGCCCACGCCTTGGCAAAGAGGGAATGTATAGCAGATACAGTGACAGTGTCGGCCCCTATGGACTGACACACCTCTCCACCTGCACACACAGTAAACTGGATGGCACACACACACGACCACCTGTAAATTGTAATGTATAGGTGGCCTACTGTGTGAATCCTACATAGGCAGCCTTCAACCATTGCACACACAACAGCTATTGGAACAAGGAATGTCAACACCTGAACAGTACACGCACCTAACAGCATATGTTGATACTGTATGTATAGGTTTCTAGGTACATCGGTAGGTACATGCCCGATTGTCAGAGGCCATTCATCAACCAAGGCAAACAGTGTCTGCTGTTGCCACCACATCGATTAACCAACTGTCCCTCAGTGGAGCAGAGCCAATTGCGGGATCCATGTGTGTAATCACTGTTCCCCACAAACTCTGCATGGATTCCCTGGTGTGTTAATGAGGGGCTCCATATAATGTAATCAGGGATGTAGTGGCAAAGCATGGGGAGTACCCATGACAGGTATCTGTCACCCCAACATGCTCCACCTATGGTTGTGTGAAGGTGTAGCACATTATAGTGTGTGGCTCACTGTGACATACATTCCCAATGCTGGAGCACATCCATTAAACATCACTTGGACATACCATTAATAGGTCTCATCCATATGTAAACTAACTAAGTTACACATTTGATTACAGTATGGAGTAACAGCCGTAGTACAGTCCACATACAAAACACCGTAACACGTGTACAAATCCCAGATGCCCAAGTGGTAAATGCACTGACTGTTGTGCATGTTCCCGGTTCCACGTCCTGCAAGGGATGTTGCGTAATCCCGAAAGCACGAACAATGGATGTTGGATGCAGGTCATCAGATCAGGTTTAGCACATGTTAGCGGGATTATGCATTGGCAAGTGCTGGTAAGCGTCGTTTAAACATGACTATACAGATATACGCGAAACAGGGCTAAGCTTTGCTGAATATCATGCAGATCATGGTCAACGATGTCCAGAACAGGTGAAACTAGCATTATTCACCCCTGTACTAATAGTGCCTGCTCTGAAGGGTAAAACGACCACTGCCAGGAGTAGAGCACACAATCATGTACACAATCACCTAACACTAAGCTACCCGAGATGTACCTATGGCAGGTGTGTATTGTGACAGATAAAAACACAAACGTGCGGAGGCCAGGAAACAGTACACACCACTATCTATGTACACAACGAAAGGTGTGTTCTCCCTCTTTCTCTCTCTCTACACATATATATATATATATATATATATATATATATATATATCTATATATATATATATATATATATATATTAGAGATAGAAAGGGTGATAGAGAGATATATGTTGATATATAATGGATTCACCTATATCTGCAAATATATAGATAGGTCAACGACATGTACACAACCATGGAGGTACAAATAAATAGGATACTGCCAACTATCGAATGTGTCACATACCGACACGCGTAATCATGAGGCTTAAAGACCGAAAGACCATAGTACCGGAACACTAGAACTGTGTATAATATTATCACGATGTTAAGGGACATTTAATTATCGGTGCCGGTGCTGCAGTCCAGGTAGGTACTGTGTTCAACTGTGTTTGTGATTGCTGTACTCTGTGTATGTGTGTGTTGAGGGTGCCATGTGCATTTCCGTGGGACTGTAATGTGTGTGTGTGTGTTTGCATCGTGTGTCTGTTAGTGCTAACTCGGAGGTAGATCATTACGGTAGGTGTGGTCATAACTGGCCGTAGGCATACGGTTACCACCTGTCCCACTTTAAGAGGGACAGCCCCTCCCTGGGCAGTTGTGTCCTGACAAAAAATATTAAAAAGGGCAAATGTCCGAGATTGTAGGACATAATTATGTCCCATATATTATGTAATAGTTGCATTAAATAGTTATTCCTGTATCTAAAATACGTAAATGTTACATGAAACATAATAATTAGCTAAAGTGCTACAAGAATAAGTATGTATTTAGGATAAAAGTATGTTCTATCCTGTGTACTGACCGTGGGTATGTGTCGGCCTCTAAACACCGATGTGTGTCCTGCAAATGTCCCACTATGGCCATTTGAAAAGGTGGCAATCCATGCCAAAGAGGTTCAGTCACCAACACAACTGCAATGAGTGCAAATATCTGTGACAGAAATACACGAGACAGCTGTCATTTAGTAACATTCCCTTACATATCGATGTATTTCTGGAGGTATTGAAGTATCAACCTCACCTGCATGCTATATAGGAACCAATTAACAATGGCTCAATGTATAAGCCCGTAACAACCATAGTTTCAGTCTACTAAATGATAGGTCTTCAATTAGGGAAGGAGCCCAAACACATATATGGAATATGTAGAAATGCAGTCCCCACAAACCTGTATATGCTATGTACACCCACCTACATCTCCCCCACACCCGAAACAATTGCAATACAGACTGTAATAACATCACAAACATCCACTCACTCAATTACATCTGCAGAAGCGTTAACATACCTTGTGAGAGACACATTTGTAATGCCGCCATGTGAAATCGTAGCTGTTGTATAATGGAACAGACAGCGATGTTACAGGTTTTGTTTGCAATAGTCCCTTATCAGACGGTTGAGATGACAGGTACAGTCACATGTAAAACCACATACTCTAGCCGTCACACACAATCCACGGGGGACATGAATTCAAAATATCCGTGTCTCTCCAAATAGCAGTTGCAATTCCTCACAATGAAACACATACAGGCCGTCTCCCCTAAGGTAGGGCAAAAGGGCAATGCCCAAGTGGAGAATTAATTTATACCCCACTGTTGCTGTGTAATTGGTGAATGGAGTAGCTGCACAGCTGATGTGTATGTAATAATTTACTCAGGAACACCAATTGGCGGCAGGATACCACATGTTACAAGTATCGACATATATAAGGATGCCTTGCCATACATTCAAACCTTATGCTCATACCATAGAACCGTTTAAACAGTAAAGGTGTAAGAGAGATATTTATGAAGACTCGGAACGCTAACAAGGTATGTAGAACACTCAGTATGTTAGTGTATTTAGAGCCTGTTTTGTATTAATTAAAGTGTACGCAATACATAAAGTGGGAAAAGGTATTATGTTGTGATGTCTTGTTGAGCATAGTAACGCTTGTAGAAATTGTGTGTCCTGCTGTGGGCCACAAGGTAAACATCTCATACACCACAAGGGATGCTACATGAGGGCTTTAAACACAACAATTCCACACCACCCGTCAGTGGTAGGGTTTGTCCAACAAGTACGTGCCATAGCAGGGGATAGTATATGTTGATATACTGTCACAGTAGGCATGTGTATGGGCATATAACGAGAATAACATGCCTAAGGTGGTTCTGCTGTGCAAGTATGCTTTGCATTATGGGATAATGTTTAAAATATGTGTAATGTACAGTATTGTAGGTAGATATGTCAGATATTTTACACAGCATAACTGTTATATCATGCAAACAAAAGGTATCATCTATTGGCATGTACAATACACAATAACAGGATACATATGGCTTGTAGTCAAGGGACACTGTAACAGCATGATAGCTAATTGAAATGGAAGAGCTACTCAATTATCCATGCACAAAGGACATGTAATAGCTTCACAGGTTCATAGTGAGGTACTATGCTGTCTGGCCAAGTCCATGTGTAAGCCCAAGTACAGTGTTTTCACTGGCGGCACCTCCCTAGGGTAGTGTCCTGTCTGTGAACAGCAGAGCCATGTGTTACATGCACCTGTGTACAGCACAGCCACTGCAGTGATCCCTGGCATACATGTGTGTCTCCCATCCACCCATCGAGTTATCTCATTAAGAGTGCTAGTGAGTGTCCCTGCTTGATGTACATAGGAATCATGTTCCAAAGCATGGTGAGTGTTTGGTTCAGGAATGTATCCCTCAAGCATGTCCCACTCATCATTGTGTTTGTGGACATATCCATGAGCATGTTGCTCTCAGTGGCTTTTGCTTATGTTGCTTATGTGGAGTATATCCATAAATATTGTTGTGGACATGGGCCCTGTATGTTCAGCAGAGGTCACCCCTGAGTATGCAGTATGCAAATGTGTACAGTCTTGGTGTCCGTAGTTGTGCCGCATACGTCATCCTTTGGAGGTCAATAATCCTCATGGTGTGTTAATGTTGTGGTATGTAAAGCCGTTGCTGTTCTGTAAGGTACACTCCAAAAGGGGTGTTGTACCCTTGAACGTGTGTCATACATCAGGAGTATAGAGGTACAATGGGTGCCTTTGTTCCAGCTACAAACCCATTACAGATAAGGGTGGCCACGTAGAAGGATATCCACTCCACATTGGCAGTATGGTTATCAAAGGAGTGGGTGCTATATACGTGTGTAGTAAGATCCCGTATAATATCACATGTATGTAGGGGACTACCACCTACGTGATAGTCAGTGGGTGATTGGTGTAATCCAAAGGGGATGTCTATGCACCTTGTGTCATGCAGCTTGAGGACATGTTATTGACACCAGGTATCTGTCACAGTGATACCCTTATGGAGGGTGTCTGTATCAGCTGGTGGATCAATCATGGCTCCTTGTTTGCAGTCATCTGGAAACCTGTTCAGGGAAAGTCCCTCTGTGCTAGCCTGTACCTCAGAGAAGCATATACCGAACATGAGGGGCCTTATGACCGAGGACTGTGGTACGCCAAGTGTAACTGAATTACAGTAGGTACTACGGTATGCTGCCGTCATTGTCCGTGAGCTACTTTGCATAACATCCCAAGATGTAGGGGTCGATGTGCAGGTGGATGTGTATGTTGTCAATACCAGAATGGAGAACGGTGCTGAAAGCCAATGAGAGGACAATGTAGGCTGTGTGGACCCCCCTTACCATCATCAACTACCCTGGTAACTGTATCAATGGAGTCCACCAAGTGTAGGAGCCATGGTCTGGCCCTAACAAATCCAACCTGGGTGGCATCAAAGGTCTGGAGCCCACCAATGTCTCTGTGAATGACTTTCATGATGATGTCCCCCATAGCCTTGCAGAACAGTCCAGTCAGGCATATAGGGCAATAGTCCCTCTGGTTCATTGTAGCGCCACCTGTGTGGAGTGTGATAACTGTTGCTGTGCACCATTCAGGAGCCACAATGTCTGATACAAGGCTATTAATGAATCTGGTGGCCAAGTGGGGAGCCATGTCATTCTGATGTTTGTGTAAATCACAGCCTGGGATGTTGGATGGTCACATGGAGTCTGTGTTCCAGGCCTTAGAGAGTGCAGGTTGGAACTGTGTAGTTGTGACCGCAAGGACTCTGCATTGTTCCTGTATGGATTTTGGCCCTGTAGGGATTGAGAGGGTGTAAAGTTAGCATTGAACCTATCTGCCAGGATATTGCCAATATTAGTCGGTTCTGTAATGTTCCTGCCTAACCGTCATATGTCAGAGCAGATGTGGGTATTGCCATCGAGTACTGACATACCTCCATAATGCTTTGTGGTAGTCCTTGGAATGTGTCACAGTAATGTTTACGTAGCTAGCTTTGGAGGATGTGATAAGGGATCCCAGATTCCTACTGAGGCTGACCAGTGAGCTACCCCACCCATGGGATTGTACTCCACTTTGCAACAGCATCCACCTTTTGCTGTACATTATGTCCATGGAACTGGCCCCCAGAGTGGTGTCCGTTATCTGTTGGGTACCATTGTGGCTCTGTTTGGGATAGCATGATCCATGCAGTCGTGTAAGTGCTAATGAAGTGCACTGGTGTATGTTTCAGCATTTGTAAGTACATTGTCCATCTGCACGGGTGTCATGACGTTTACTACCGCTGTCATAAGATGTCTGAAGTAGGCCTTGTATAAATCTTGTACTGTGTATTCCATGAAGGGTGTGGTGCCGGGATGTGGATAACAAGGGTGATTAGCATATGTTTGGAAACTACCAACGAAGGGATAACCCCAGGTGTGGAACACCAGTCACATGTTGGTAATGTCCATGTCTAGGATATTGTTGGTCTTGGTGGTGGTGTGTATGGGTTGATCCAGCTGAGTGGAGGTTATGAATCCCAGAAAGCGTTGGCCTAATGTGTCGGTACATGAGTAGGTATCCCAGTTAAGTGTGGGGTAGTGTCAGTCTCACATCAGTAGTACCTGTCTGAACCCTACTGTCCAGTACACCAAGAAATGAGGGCCTGTAACCGTGGTGTATGTTGTTGAATCCATAGCAAATTACAATGTGTATAGCAGTTCTGGCCACAGTTAGTTGCACTTGGATCACCTCTGATGCATTGTGCTAAGTAACCAGCCTGGAGGTGTGTACATCCTTGTTAAATATGGACACACCTCCGCCGTGGGTGTTCCGGTCCTGGTTACATGACT
This sequence comes from Protopterus annectens, assembly GCF_019279795.1. Taxonomy (NCBI): domain Eukaryota; kingdom Metazoa; phylum Chordata; order Ceratodontiformes; family Protopteridae; genus Protopterus; species Protopterus annectens. The sequence goes on from NC_056744.1 coordinate 1,522,599,194, forward strand.
GAAAGGTTTGGTCTGCGTATAACCTGTCAGTGCAGGTGTGCTCTCTGGAGCCTAGAGGTAGGTCCCAGTGATTGCAGAGATAACAAAGTGGTCCATTATAAGGAGTGCCTCACCTGAGTGCGTTAGAGATGAAGATGCCAAGCATTGAGTAACATTACCCCAGGTTTTGCTTGCCTGTTCCTGTTGTGGTGGTGAATGTTATTGGAAACTGTCCAAGACAGGCAGTATAGGAGCAGCAAGAGCCTTACATGTTATCTGTAATCACAGGGCTGACAGGTGCAGGTCATCTGTGCCAAAGCATCATGTTTTGTTGACCATGTCATTCAAAGCAGACAGATAATGGATGCCTGTGGAATGACAGCAGAAGCATAGGCAACTGTTGAAGTGAAACATTCAGTCGTTGTACAGTGGTATCAGTCTGGATGAATGCAGAATGCTTCTCAGGGCTTGGTCGATACCTTCTGGGCTACAAGACAGGAGAGCTATTGCATGTCTCTGTACATGTAGTCCAGGAAGTTACATCTCAGGGCAGTCACACTAACATGGAGAATGACAGTCAAATTGTACCTGGTGAGGTGTGGCATGGGTTATGTTGTGGATCCTATTACCCGACAGCCAGATGTAAGCGACTATCACCTTGTGTAGCCTGCTGAGTGGGACATCAGTGTGACCGCCTACAGAGTCACCTATGACTGGTATGTTGGGTATGTTATAACACCCTATTGGCTGTAGTTGATGGGCACACATGAGTCTGTGGGCTATAAGTAATTGGTGCTGTGTTTGGTGATGGGGGCTGCCTCTGTTGCCTATACAGAGAGTATGGAGAGGTTCTGCAAATATCGTAGTCATACTATGTGTGGCCTGTGGTGGTGGAGATCTAGTGAGACTATGTGATGAGTGGGGTGTGTTGCAAATGTTTAATGTCCCCACATGAATGTCAGGTTCAGTCTGGGTTAGTGAGAGCATTACCCCAGCATGGCTACATATGTGCATCTCCCACAGGCTGTAGTGTTGTATGTTGGGAGGTGAGCATTGACTGTGTACATGAGATAATTGCTCTATTGCCTCATGTTTGCCATATTCATCATATAGACAGGCAATAACACTGGTAAGTGACACTTGGACATGCCTGCATATTCAATCATGTCTCACAAGATATGTGAGGTATGTGTGTACAACAGCTGTTGTACTGTAAGCAAGCTGGAAATGTAAGGACATACAGTGTACTTGTACGAAATGAGTTGGAATGGATGCTATAGTAATTAGTAGCTCATGAAGTGCTTACATGTTCTGAACAAGTGCTGAGCATGAATATGCAATACAGATAGGGTGTTGGATAATATAAACCCACTGCAACCCACAAGTGGAGACGTCAGTCATAATTGGAGGCACTGCACTATTACCCTGCTGAGTATGGTCTGCAAGTCTATGAACCTTTATCAGCGCAGATGTTAGCGGTACAGATGTAGATGACAGTACGGATGATTTCACACTGCATAGCATACCTGTGACAGGTCATAGGACATCATCACCCATACTGTGTTCCAGCTACACTGAGTATACTAGATGTACCTTTGTATGTCACAGGAGTGTTCTACCAGTGGCCTGTTGACAGAAGCAACACTACAAAAGGTGTCTGAGTGACATGTGCATATCACACCAGTGGTAGCTACAGTAAAACAGGGTTAATGCTTTGTACTCCCCCCTCATTGTAGCCATACCACACAGACAAATGGGAGGCATCTGCGTATGTAAGGATGTGAATGGCCATGACCTAGGAGCAATAGCTGTCTCAGTGTCATGGACAACATACAGAATGGGCTTTGTGGGTGAGGTGCATGATATATGTGCACAATCTGACAGCTGCTAATAGCATTGTCACCGCTAGGTGAATAACCCTGTACCCATTAACTACCACCTAGGCAGCGGTCAACATTATGGACACTGTGTGTAAGGGATGGTGCTGTGCAGTTCACCTCCCTGAGCTGGTGACGTCTCCAGGCCTATTAGGTAGTCATACGAGGCACCCATGTCATGACAGGGTGCCATCCATGAGCATGGAGATCATTGGACAGGCATACTCAGCACTCAGGTGACCAATATTGGATCACATATCATCTTTAAGGGGTATTGGCCATACGTGGATGGGCAATACCAGCCTTCACAATCCTTACCTCCACTATGCAGCATGCTGGCTACCTTGCATAAAGACATGTGCTACACTGTGATGTTGGACATGCTACATGTACATATCCTGATCTGAAAGACATACATCATGGACAGCCACCGTCCTACTACAAGGATCGCCACATGCTGGACAGATCCCTGTGCCATACATGTTACATACTCCTGCCATAGCATGCAACCCTGTCCATCAAAGCTGCACATGTCATCTCTGTCATACATGGTGCGATGACCGCATGGTAGATGTATCATTAATTGTCTGGATCAGTAATGTGGCACTGATGCACCTGGTGGTGGCAAAATGGCTGTCGGATATAGCTAGAAAACCTTGCCCGTACATGCTATAGTGGATAACCATCCCTGCGAATAATGTCTGGCTAGCCATTGTCCCATGTGTATCACATGTGCAACACAGGTGATATGTGGCAGGATGTTGAACTGCTGTACAGTGCCGAGTAGATGTATATGGCAAAACACATGCATGTAAAGGTTTCCGTGCGCATGTGTGCATTGTCACTGCTCATGTCCGTTAAGGCAGTGTATGTGTGGATATGTGACATATACACAGCATCAAGGTCAACAGCATTACTTTGGACACATCCAGGCATGTGCTGATAGGTAAGAACACCAGTACAGGCAAACAGACATGCCCACATCAAGACAGCATTCACATGGAGTATGAGCAATGTAATGAGGTGATAAAACCAAAATACCACTCTGCGGCCGATGTTCTACAACACACAGCAACAGTTTATTGAGACAGTCCAAATGGCATAAAAAAACAAATAGTAAGTGTAGGTCAAGCGCTTTCATAGTCAAAACTTCATCAGAACAATTTAACATCAGTCACAGACAGGCTTTTATACAAAAATCAATCAATTAGTCAATAATTAGTGTTATGTTTGAAAAATAAAGTGACAGTGCTTAAATAGTAGTACTCAAGTTTAAAGGCAATCAAAACCCCATATTTCATTTAAAAATATTTTAAAACACTTTTAGAATATGAAATATGAAAAATGAACATACAGACTCAAAGGTTAAAAAAGTTAAGATTAGCTTTCAAAGTTTTAATGCCCTGAATTTTAGTTCAGGTTTAATGCTGATATATTTGTTAATACCAGGGAGTTCAGTAGCATTGAGTTTGAGTTGCCACCTAAGTTCTGTCCTTAATAATTTATTAGTCCAATCACCACCTCTGAAATTCTTTCCAACTACTTCTAAAATAGCAAATTTGAAAGAATGAGTGGGATTCATGTGAATATGCTTAAAAAGTGCATTTTTTCATCCTTTTTAAAAATGCTATAAGTGTTCATAGATTCTTCTACTCAATCTTCTCTCTGTCTTTCCCACATAAAAATGTCCACAGTCTGTGCATATAGCCAAGTAAACCACACGTATTGTTGTACATGAACCTGTAGCAAATGTAACCTCTAATTTATATTTATATTTTAGGAGATCAACCTTTGTTTACCTACGGGATTAATAGTAATTTAAAATTTTTACTTGAAAATCCACATTTAGATAGCAAAAGGAAATTGAAAGGAACCACCAAGTGTGGTTCATGTGATTACTGTAGATACATTTTTGACACCCCTAAGATTTACCTAGGACCCTATAAATTAGAGGTTACATTTGCTACAGGTTCATGTACAACAATATGTGTGGTTTACTTGGCTATATGCACAGACTGTGGACATTTTTATGTGGGCAAGACAGAGAGAAGATTGAGTAGAAGAATCTATGAACACTTATAGCATTTTTAAAAAGGATGAAAAAAAATGCACTTTTTAATGTTTTTTTTAAATGGTTCTTATTATAAATTCTCTCAGGCCTCCTAAGTGGGGGAATTCAGAATCAAAAGTGTTTTCATTACTAGTCTGTCTGTTACCAGTAGTATTTGAATTCAAAGGGATAGCTGTATTGTAGGAATTGTTGTTACCCACCACTCCTTCTAAATAAGCTTTAGGTAGGGGGTATGCCAAACCATGCTTGTATTCATATTCATCTCTTAACAGTTTATTTTTCTTCCTTTCTATGTTGTTACAAACTTCATTTTCAACTTTTATCGAAAAATGCATTGAAAGAATTTATAATAAGAACCATTTTAGGGCAGACAACAATGATTTTTTTAGGACCAAGGGGGGGAGGGTTAACAGGATACCACTACAGGAAACAATCCACTTGGAGGAAGAACAGCTTCGAGTAACTCAAAGTGGAGGCAATGTTACCTCAGTTGATGACAGTATTTATACTACTGATGGACTAGTATTTTTCTACAAAGGTTTTAAAATGTACAATTATGCAGGGATGGAACTTTGTAAAGATTTATTCCATCTATTAATGAAAGGAATGAAGTGTGTTCCCTCAGTTAAGGAAGATGTGAGCAAAACATTAACTGAATTAAAAATTTTTGTAAGGAAACTAAACCTTAAATTTTTAAACAAGGATAAAACAGAGACAGATAACTTTAGGGAACTGAACAATATAACAAAAAAGAAAAGTTGTTACAACCCCCCTTTACTTCCTATTTTAAATTCCTTTGAGAATGTATGTTCACAGGAAATTTATAGGGTACTAAATGAACATAAACTTAGAGTATTTAACCTGTCCAAGAACCAGAAAATACTGTTAGATAAATTAAGGGATGATGATAACTTAAGATATATGAAACCAGATAAAGGTGGGGGTATTGCCATAGTAAACACAGTGGATTATCACAATAAAATTACTTGTATGTTGAATGACCAACAGAAATATGAATTAGCTTCAAAGAATGAAATTAATCTTTCCTATAGGATAATTAAATTAATGCTGGAGGATTCGTTATACCAGGGGGCCATTAACGAGGACGTTTTTAACTTTTTAAATGTTGACCACCCTACAATTCCAATAGCCTTCGGTATTCCCAAAACACATAAAGATTTGGTTGATCCCCCTTATAGACTTATTATTTCTGGGCACAACAGTATTACCTACCCCTTAGGGATTTTTATTGATCGGGTAGTTAGGTACGCCTTAGCCCCTATTGATTACATTTTGATTGACTCTTGGGACTTTCTAAGAAGAATTAAAAGTGATTTTTATGATGATGCAGTAAGTTTTTCCACCGTGGATGTGGTAGATCTTTTTACCTCTATACCACATGATGAGGGTTTACAAATGTTCCAAGATGTTTTACTAACTAAAAGTAACCTAACTGGTGAATGATTAACTTTGTAATGGAACTTATGGAGTTAATTTTGAAAAATATTTTTTTTACCTTTGGTGGGGAATTTTTTAGACAGGCTAAAGGTGTGGCAATGGGCAATAGTTGTGCGCCCATATTTGCCAACTCAGTTATGTACCGATGGGAATCTTCCTTCTTATTTAACACCTTTTTTAAGGAGGACTGGCTGCTTTACCTGAGATTTTTAGATGATGTCTTTATTTTATGGAACAAAGGGGGGGTCACATGAGAAATTACTTGATCATCTTAATGGGACATGTGAACATTTTAAATTTACGGGTACTACTAGTGACAACCAGATTAATTATCTGGATGTAACTTTAATTAAAAATTCTAGCACTAACAGTTTTCAGTCTTGTATTTATAGAAAGCCCACTTTTTCAAATGATTATTTGGAATTTACAAGTAACCATCCTACATTCGTGAAAAGAAACATTGTTAAGGGACAAATGGTTAGAGTTACCAGGATGTGTTCTAATCTTTCACTGATGGAATCTGAAACCCAATTACTACTTGATATGTTTTTAGTTAGAGGCTACCCCCTTCGACTTTGTTTCCCAGATTCGAGAACAGGTTACTAAAGAATGGGGTTTCAGATACAAACCTTTATTAGGGGTGACTGAAGACACAGTTTTCCAAACCCGGGAAACTCAAAACAATTTTTCCCAAGCAATGGTATTAACACATGGTGAAACCTCAGGGTATGTCAAGAACATTATTAAAAACAACTGGACCATGTTAAAAGGAAATAGAGATTAATTGAATATTTTAGGAGATCAACCTTTGTTTACCTACAGGATTAATAGTAATTTAAAATTTTTACTTGAAAATCCACATTTAGATAGCAAAAGGAAATTGAAAGGAACCACCAAGTGTGGTTCATGTGATTACTGTAGATATATTTTTGACACCCCTAAGATTTACCTAGGACCCTATAAATTAGAGGTTACCTTTGCTACAGGTTCATGTACAACAATACGTGTGGTTTACTTGGCTATATGCACAGACTGTGGACATTTTTATGTGGGCAAGACAGAGAGAAGATTGAGTAGAAGAATCTATGAACACTGTTATAGCATTTTCAAAAAGGATGAAAAAAATGCACTTTTTAAGCATATTCACATGAATCCCACTCATTCTTTTAAATTTGCTATTTTAGAAGTAGTTGGAAAGAATTTCAGAGGTGGTGATTGGACTAATAAATTATTAAGGACAGAAGTTAGGTGGCAACTCAAACTCAATGCTACTGAACTTCCTGGTATTAATGAACATATCAGCATTAAACCTGAACTAAAGTTCAGGGCATTAAAACTTTGAAAGCTAATCTTAACTTTTTTAACCTTTGAGTCTGTATGTTCATTTTTCATATTTCATATTCTAAAAGTGTTTTTAAATTTATTTTAAATGAAATATGGGGTTTTGATTGCTTTTAAACTTGAGTACTACTATTTAAGCACTGTCACTATATGTTTCAAACAAAACACTAATTATTGACTAATTGATTGATTTTTGTATAAAAGCCTGTCTGTGATTGATGTTATATTGTTCTGATGAAGTTTTGACTATGAAAGCGCTTGACCTACACTTACTATTTGTTTTTCTATGCCATTTGGACTGTCTCAATAAACTGTTGCTGTGGATTGTAGAACATCGGCTGCAGAGTGGTATTTTGGTTTTATTTGCTGTGTTCATAGGTTCATAGGTTCATACTAGGCTATCTGCCCGAGGGCATTTATAAGCCTAGCCCATTGTTTTGTGGCTTACGCCACCCCTTTAGTATGGGGAACTATACCCATTATTTTGCTGTGCCTCTGTCGAGCAGTGACACTGAGGTAATTCCTGGGGTATATCTGCGATCTCCCATCCATTGGTCAAGATTTCTCTTGAACAAGGCCAGCGAGGTGCTCTGCCTCACATGTACCGGGATTTTGTTCCACAGCATAGGGAGTCTTTGGGTGATGAATCTATCTCTCCAGCACGTCCTATTAATAGCCGTGTCGAGGTTTAAGTCTCCCCTTGTGGCTCTGATGGATCTAGATTTTTGAGGTGAAGCATATTCATCAAATCTGGGTTTGACATGGCCTTGTATGTTAGGCAAAGGTCACCTCTGAGCAGCACTGAATAGAGCTGGAGTTCTTTCAGTCGGGCAGCATAGGACAGATTTTGAGACCCTTTATCCTTTTGGTGAGGAACTTTGTGGCCTCTCCAGCTGCTGCAAGTGTCGGGTCAGATACATTCCGAATGGGGCATTGTACTCAATCATTGGTCTGATGAGTGATGAGTAAAGGGAGACTATGACCTCCCTTGATCTAGATGAGAATCCCTTCATGATAAGGTGGGCAATGTAGAAGGACTTCCTAACTACTTTAGCTACATGGGTGTCGAATGACAGACTACTATCAACCTGGGTCCCCAGGTCCCTGATAACTTCTTCTGTGCTCAGTGGATTGCCACCTATTTGGTAGCTAGTAACCTTGTTTGAAGGGTATGACTATGCATTTTTGGCATTTAACTTTAGGCCGTGGCTCTGGCACCAGTTATCCGTTTCTGTGAGACCCTTCTGAAGGATATCTGTGTCAGATGTGTTTTCTACTATGGTTTCAGTTTGCAGTCATCTGCAAACTTTGTCAGCCATAACCCTCCTGTGTTTGCTTGTACGGAAAAGTAGATGCCAAACAAGAGTGGGCCCAGGACTGAGCCCTGTGGGACACCACTTGTGACAGGCTTTGAGTCTGACATGGCGCCAGCAACTCTGACCCTGTGGGTTCTGTCACTCAGCCAGTTTGCAACCCATCTTGTGATGTATGGGTTAACATTTAAGCTGATGAGTTTTTCAATGATACCAGTGGGGTATTGTATCAAGGCCTTAGCCAGATCGAGGTAGGCTGTATGGACTGCCTTTCCTCATCAATGGCTTTGGTGACTGTTTCAAAAAGTCAACCAAGTTTAAAAGGCATGATCTGCCTTTGACAAAGCCAAACTGGGTTGGATCCAAAGTCTGCAAATTCCCTATGTCTTTATTTATGAGGTCCATTATGATCCTCTCCATGGCTTTGCAGATAAGGCTTGTCAAGCTAATGGGCGGTAATTTCCAGGGTCTGTGGAGGCACCGCCTTTGTGAAGTGGGACCACAGTTGCAGTGCCACTCCTGGCAATGCATCCAGAGGTAAGACTTTGATTAAACAGCTGTCCTAGCTGTGGGTTTAATTCCTCATTGAGTTCGTGGAGCACACAGCGGGGCGCACCATCGCCTCCCATGGATGCTATGTTTTTTGCTTTGGAGACAGCAGTTCTCACTTGGGCGCTGCAGATCTTTGGGCTGCTGCACTCATTTGGTATAGATATCTCTCCTTTGGGGAGGGAGAAGTTTGCACTGAACCTGTCAGCCAGTATGTTGGCAATGTCTGTAGGATCAGTAATCTTCACATCATTTTGAACTAGTTCTGAGCATATCTGGTAGTTTCCTCCTAGGTTTCTAACATAGCTAAAGAAGGCCTTATGATTGTCTTTTGAGTCTTTAGCTATTTTTCTCTCGAAATTTGCTTTGGATGATTTTATGAGAGCTCTTAGTTTTTACTTATAGTGATCAAGGGTGTCTTACCTTTTAAGGATTTTGCTCTATCTTGTAGTAGCTTCCTCCTTTTGTTGTAGAGTTTGTTTATGGCTGGGGTCCACCAGACTGGACGCTTGCCTTTGGTACAAAGAGTCTTTGTTTTGCTTGGGATTGCCTTATCCATGCAGTCCTGCAGGTGCTGGTAGAAGGCGTTTGTAAGTGATTCAGCGGCTTGAGTATTGTTTTCGCCCGGCTCGGGCCTGAAAGGAGACCACACTAGTCTTTAGAAGTGTGAAGTCGGCTTTGAGAAGTTCTTTACTGTGGTCTTTTTATTTCAGGTGGGGGATGAGGACCTCCAGCGAGATTAGTTTGTGATCTGATCTCACCAGTGAGGGGTATTCGTGTTGAACATTGTGCTCCCATGTTCGTGATGATGAGATCAAGTATGTTATCTCCTCTTGTGGGATGGTGACTAGTTGTTCCATGGCATTTGAGTTTATGAATTCCAGGAACTTTTGGGCTAGGGTGTTTGGGCTTGAGTAGTGTTCCCAGTCTATATTAGGGTAATTGAAGTCACCTAGTATGATGGTGTTTGGTGATACATTTATCCCTCTAGTGTTTTCAGGAAGGCCATGTGAGTTTCCTGAGTTTGTGAGGGTGGCCTGTAACATGCTACAATTTGCAGAGCAGTCTTGCCTATGGTTAATTGCACCTGGATGGTCTCCGATGCATCGTTGCCCAGTCTTGAGGTGTGGGTGTCCTTGATGAATATGGATACCCCTCCTTTCTTGGTATTGTCCGATTTTGGGGCGGAGCATGATATGAGGTAAAACCTGATAGCTGGGGTGCTCTCAGGAGCCTTGAACCAGGTTTCTGTCACAGCACAGACATCGATGTTCTCCATACTGAGAAGGGCCTCGAGTGCGTGCATTTTGAGATTTAGACTTCTGGCATTGAGCAGCATTACCCTTAGTTTTTCCTTTTTGTGTTCTAGGGTGGTAGGTTTAGAATTTGAGCCTTGCTAAAAAGGCACTATGGGGTGGCAAGAGCCTTTGCCAATATCCGAATCCCAGGGTGACAGGTGCAAGCCGTCCCTTGAAACAGCGTGGCTTGTCCAGCATGTCATCCCAGGCAGACAGATACTGGATCCCCTTTGAATGACACCAGTGTTTAAGCCAATTGTTAAAGCTGATCATCTTATCTCTGTATTGTGGCATCATTCTTGGTGAAGGTAGGATACTGCTCAAGGTCAGGGTCATACCTGCCTGGGCTACATAATCAGAGAGCTCCTCAATGTCTCTTTTCATGTAGTCCAAGGAGCCCTCAGGTCGTTACACCAGCGTGGACAATGACTGAGTCATATTTGTACCTGCTGTTGAGAGACCTGAGTGCTTGCGTTATGTGGCGATTCTAGCCCGACAGGCAGCTTACTGTGACCTTCTCCTTACTCAGTCTGGTGAGCGGACATCAGTGTGTCTGACTATGGAGTCACCAATGACTAGTGTGTCTGGCATTGTGTTTGGCCTTAAGGGCTGTGACTGTTTGACACTCTGACTGTGAGGTCTATGTGTTATGGTGTTGTGTTCTGAGGTGGTGGTTGTTTGGGTGTCTGCTTTGGTGGCCTCTGCTGTTTTGGTAGATTTTTGATCAGAGCCTCCGAGTATGTCTTTGTGTGTTTATGTGTATGATTTGAGGTTGTAATGGTACTATGTGAGACTGGGTCTATAGTGTGTGTGGTAACCTTCTCCTCCTGACTGGTCTTGCCAGTCCTATGTTGAGAGAGCTCAGCCTCAGTTTGGCATAGTTGCATCTCGCATGTATTTGTGTTTTGTGGGAGGAAAGGGTTGTCTGTGTACATGAGGCAATTGAAACATTGCCTCAATATTCCCAGGTTCACCAGCTGAGCAGGAGAGGACACTAGCAACTGATCCCTCGACATGCTAGAAGGGTAGACGAAAAACTTTAAAAAGATTCCGGGACGTGGGTGACCGAGAAATGGGGGGTTGCCTTTTTGGGGTACTATGACAAGAGTGCCGTATCAAGGTAATAAGTACTGTAGGAGCAAGTGCTAGGTTTAATAGATAGAGAATAGTCTACTTGGAGTCAAGTAGAGTTGATCTTTTAGATATAGGATACGCTGATTTGATCAGTAGTATAGTTCGAGGAAGGTAGTTTTAAGGAAAATTTGAAGAGTGGACTTTAGGTAGCCGAATAGTTTAAACCTTAACCGGCACTGCCCTAGTGTGCAACAGTGGCAGCTCCGCTAAATCGCTCTAAATCGGCTAGCTTAGCTGCTTTATACCAGGGGCTGGAAAAAGCTAGAAACTGGCCCAAAACGACCAATAAACTACTAGTTACTGGCTGAAACCTCACAAAACTGGACAAAGGCAGCTCAATGCTTCCCACTCCCACTGGTAAGCAAGGTAGCTTCCTTCCCCAAATTAGGCAAGGAAACAGTACACAGGAACTACAACCAAAGCCCAGGAATAAGCAACTCTGAAACTGGACTAAACTAGTAAACCAGGAAAGCAAGGTAGCTTCCTTCCCCAAATAAGGCAAGGAAACAGTACACAGGAACTACAACCAAAGCCCAGGAATCAGCAACTCTGAAACTGGACTAAACTAGTAAAGCAGGAAAAACAAGAGATATTTTTTCTTTTTTTCTTTTTTTCACAAAACAGGCAGAAACAGGTACAGCAAACACTTATAAATGCTATGAATCAGCTACTACAGCTTACACAGAAGAATTTGCTACAAATACAGTCAAATAGTAACAAACAAGGATTCCAAGTGCAATATTAAGTTAAATGCAGTAAAAACAGCTTCAATGTAACAGAAAGGCAGGCGAAATACAGTTGCTAGGTATTCAGATGTGGAAAGCAACAAAAAATATACTTAGTATCAAGAAAAGTCGCTTATTCAGCTCTCTGCAGCCTGGATTACTCTGCTGGCCCACGTGGAGTCTGTGCTGAGTAGGTACAAGCTGAAAGTTTTATAACAGGGTGTTGGAGTGTTTTGCCACTCCAACACCCTGTTTTGTTTTAATGTAATGAGGTGACACACATATATGGTGATGATATCCAATGCACAAAGGTGTTACATGTGTGTGACACAAACATGTCAGTCGTGTCAGTGTCATGACGATTTGCAAAGATAACTGTTCATATGTACTAGATTTAATACAAATGTATAATGTATGTGCAGCTGTATCTCTGTACATCTCTGTGATACTGTGACCCGTCTCCATCATTATGTCTTCCAGATAATGCCTCGTTGATGCCTGCCAGCGTATAGCCGCCTGGAGGATGATGCCCTCATACCGTACCTCCATGATAACTATGAGGTGTTGTTCAGCCATGTGCCACAGCATGCCCAGCAGCGTGACGACCTGTGGCAGGAACTTTGCAGGAGGGTTAATGATGTGGTGACCATAACCGCACCTACCAGCAGGTGCGCAGACATTGCACGGACCTGATACGACATGCAAAACAGTGTGCCAATGCAATTGCCAGGGAGCAAGGTGGAACGGATGGTGGGCCACCAACCCAGCCCCTACTCACACCCACCGAGGAGCTACTGGCCAGCCTGGGGACACATTCAGAACAGCATTCACAAACACTAGCTGCTATCATGGAGGTGGGTGTCTCCCAACCAACGAGCCTGGAGTTGCCTGGTAAGTCACTACTGCACATATGACTATTATATCATATTTAGTTGCATGTGTTACTGTACAATATGTAATGTAACATCATATGCAAGGTATGTTTGCACACATGCCACATACTACAGTATGCTACCCTGTGTATGCACACATGTGCATACTATATGCTATTGTACAGGCGGATGTGTTAACATGCACAGTGCACCCTGTAGCTGTCATACAGTCATGGATAATGTTCAAACTGCTGTGTCACCCCTATACAAGTACCTCTGGCATGCCGCACAGATATCAGTCCATTGCAGGTGAGACAGTTATCAGTATCAGGCATGTTAATGCATAGATCTATTTGCCATGTGGCCAGTTAACACATGTACACATAATGTATGGTCCAGTCACGATATACAGGTCGCATCTGTCATCAATCACACTGGCTACCCATGTGCAATATATACAAACTAAATGAAACACCGACATGAAACCACAGTATCTGTCACTGCTAGATGTGTGGACAGCTATGCATACAACGGTGGAGGTGTTGTTCAATGTAGGCATATGTACTATACATTGGAACAACACATGTGTGGTACGCAAGCAGTACCACACAGTGAGCTAAGATATGGGCAGCCCACAGGATTCACCATTGTGTAATATGCCCCTGCAATGGGTGCACACATTGTGATGTGCCATCTGACATGTCCCAGACATGTAGTGTTCCGGCTGCAATATTGTCTCACTATCCCATAATACATACCCCACATACCAAACATACAACCCTTTGTCTGCATAACCCTGTGGACAGTGATGTATCTGACATCTATGGGTGTATGTCATATGGGACAACACAGACATATGAAATAGATGGCCATCACAAACATTTGGCCAACACATGTTCACACATGGCCATGGAGGATGGCCAGAGACATGTAGCAACACACAGTAGATGTGATGTGTATACACCCTGTTGCACATTGTCCACACATGGTCCAACTATAGCCTTTGTTGAATGGTTATATAGTTGATGTGGAACACTGGACATCCTAAAAGCCTGTGCACAGCTTGTGGACGTGTCACTTAATTCAACCATATAAGATGTGTTGAACATCATGACTGTGTCATAGCATGACAGTAGTCACCTGCACAGCTTCCACAGACATAGACACCACATCAGGCCACAGATACCGTACATTTCCCTTGCTGCTGTTGGACATCACTGTCAGCCGTGCACCTCGTGTGTGTGGTACATAAATGTCATGTGGGACATGATGTATTGACAAGTCTACCACAGTGACCTGTCACATGACACAGCATGGTTTAGTGTGTATACACCTCAGCAACGTGGGTCACAATCCACAGTAGTTATGTAATGTGTATGCACACAGTCATAGCTATGCACTGTGTGTGTATTCCACACTGTATAGCAATATAGATGCCTCATGATGCCATGCAATGGCACAGTGTCTGTACTTCACACTGTATAGCAATGTAGATGCCTCATACTACCCTTCAATGCTCATGCACATCTGCTAAAAGTGCATTCTATCTGTAGGGCATACAGACAACACTGCAATGTGATACCCATTACACCGCTGTACATGTGTCAGGACACCATTGTGTCAGACATGTATGCATGTCAATGCACACATCAGCAGATTACATGTCATACTGCACACATCAGCAGATTACATGTCATACTACATGTTAATGTCAAGGTCACATAGCCATGTGTACTGTTAACCTGTGCTGGTCCACATGGTGTATCACAGGGATGCATGCTTACTACCATGATTGTGTGAACTGCATGGCTTCTGATATGACACCTGCTTGCTGTTGTGTGCAACCCAGGGATGTATGCTAACTACCACTATTAATGCCTGAGCTGCATGCCGTCTGCTGTATCACATGCATGCTGCATGCCATCTGTCAAATCACATGCATGGTCTGTCTGTGTGTCTGTGTCTCTGTCTGTCTCTGTCTGTGTCTCCATCTGTCAATGTGTCTGTGTCTGTGTCTCTGTCTGTGTGTCTGTGTCTCTGTCTGTCTGTGTGTCTGTGTCTCTGTCTGTCTGTGTGTGTGTCTCTGTCTGCCTGTGTGTCTGTGTCTCTGTCTGTCTGTGTGTCTATTGTAATGTAGAGTCTTTCTTTGCATTCACAGGTGATGTAGGTGCATTACCCTCCTGTGGTCCATCTGATGTTAGTGTCCCCACAGATTCTAGCAGTTATGAACATATGCATGAGGTACAGGCAGGGTTGTCAGGGGCTGAATCTGTGCCAGTGGTTGCCATCCCAGCTATGTACCCCTCTTCCCCACACACAGTTCTCATGCCAACACATACCCCATCACCAGTGGCCATAGAGGAAGGACAGTCAGCGTGTGTTAGCTTGGAACAGGAATGTGTGGTGGCTACAGAAGGTGTGTCTTCACACCATGGTGTCAGTGTAATGACTGCAGATGTGCCACACAGGCATGTGGCCAGTGCTGCTCATAGGAGGACCTCTGGCAGACATGCACCTGCAGGACAGAGTGCAGCAGCTGGTGTCATGGACGCATGTTTCAGACTGTAATGGCTGCACAGGTACAAGCTGAACGGCAGAACAGAGAAGGGCAGAGGCTTCAGAGGGCTGCTATCTGTTCTTTAAATGGCAACATCCAGGCATTGGCAAATGCTCAACAGCAGATTGCTGATGTTCTGGACAGGTGATTGGGTGACATGGTTGAAATCCTTGATCATGGCATGGCAATCCGCGAGCGTGAGCTGTCTGTGCTGGAACATCTGGTAGGATTGAGGCATAGGCCATGTGGATGTAGGCCAGCTACACCACCTGGTGCAGGTCAACATGAAAGAGCTACCTCATATGCCTGCTCCCACAGTGCCAGTGGCAGTAGCAGTGCAGCTGGTGCTGCGCTGTCCACACCAGGACACAGCAGGGCATGTGGATGTGGCCCAGGACGTTCCCAGTGGAGACACAGTTCCAGTGGACATGTGTCATCGGACAGTAGCCAATCTGTAGCTCTGTCTGGTAGTGCCCGTGCAACCCCTGGCAGGCACAGGTCACGTGGCCATGGCCGGACACAGTGAGCTGTACATCCTGGTCAGTACAATCTGGAGCTGTCAATAATACCCCTGTATAGGCTGGACACATGGCAGAACTATGTGCACACATACACGCACACAGCAGAAACATCTGTAGGACAACACAACACCCACATGCATAACAACCACTCATGTCCAATCAGATCACCGGCCCTAACCCACACACATGATGTCATCCACTGATGCAGCCTATGCCCCTGGCAAACATTATCACCCTGTGCATATGATGATGCCTGTGCCGCATCCCTGTCATCCACACCATCGGTGCAGGGACATGCTCATATGGTCTGCTGCACGGGGTGAACAGAATAGTGAGATAAGTGTACATTACATTTGTTGTGTACTGTTGACATGCACCAGACATACCATGTAGTACAGGTTTAGAATGCATTGTTATATGTTCACAGTATGTGTCTTGGTAACAACAGTAACAGCATGTTGGTAATTATGCCCTGTTTCCCTCCTTAAGGTCTAATTGCATGTGCCATTACGTTACAGTGTTTGCAGTTAGAGTGCATTGTTGTATGTTCACAGTATGTGTCTTGGTAACAACAGTAACAGCATGTTAATAATGATGCCCTGCTTCCCTCCTTAAGGTCTAATTGCATGTGCCAATAAGTAGCAGTGTTTGCAGTTTTCCATGTGTAAATGTGGAGTACTCACAGGCATGTATGGCAATACCAGCATGCTATACGTAGCTTCAACCTCACTGTTAGAAAGGCTACCATTCCACAGCTGTCCACAAATCACTGCTCCAGAAGCATGTGAGCTGTTTAAAAGGCTACAGTGGCTAGAGACGTGACATCCATACCGGGTCACATCACATGGTGTGGGGGGTTTACACAGCGGTCTGGCTGATGTCAACGTTAGAGGCTAGTTGATAACATGAGGCCTCACTGTGTAGCAGTAATACACTGTCACATTACAGGATGAGAACACGCACAGACATACAAAGAAACACACAGTAACATGCCCACACTCACGGGGTCAACAACACTATAACGCACACTCGATAGTGTTGAGGTGAGGACCCCTGCCTATGTGGTAATCACCTTCACAGTACTGTGCATCCACATGATGTGACACAGAGAATGAACATGTACAGGTAGCCAGTAAGGCTGAGACCGATGGCATCAACAGGGTAGTAGACTGCATCACCATGAGGGGTTAGGGATCCTGTCTGTTCTGTCTGGTAGCATACACCCTCACTCCATGCACCAGACAGCCATACACACACACACACACACACACACACACACACACACACACACACACACACACACACACACACACACACACACACACACTGTGGAGTCCACAAATGTCATTCACATACAGATAGCTGACATGTGTGTGATACACACACCACCCCTGCCTACGTCTTGCTTTCTACACTGCAGTATGTACAGTTCTCTACAACAGTGTACAGGGGTGTGTAACAACTGAGATGTATTCCCCACCATACGTGGCATATATGGTCACACAAGCAAACACACATGGCAGTACTGTGAATCATGCACCTGCTATATGATGATATGTCTGACAGACATGCAGCAGTATTGGCCGCATTATGTGTACCAACGCTACCTTCAGCAATTGTGCTGCTATATGTACATGGGAGGATGTAAGTGTTACAGGTGGCAAGTGATTTACAGTCAGTAACACCCTGAAGGCTGTGTAGGTTGTATGTCTTCACCTTCAAGTAAGAGTAACATAGCGTACTGTTTGCACATGTCATGGTAGGACGGCTTGTGACACACCTGTGAGCTGTCTTCAGCAAACATCCATCTGCAAAGGTGGACCACCACTTTATGTACACACATCCATCCATACCTGATGTACATCCTACCGGACTGTCAATATTTCACCATATACAGGTGTCAATGATGGGGCTGCATTGCAACTGCATGTTGTAGTTAGACACAGATGAACGGCATACATCAGCTACTGCACATGCATGGTAGCTGAATGCACACCACTACATGTACATGTGTGTTGGTCCTACATTCCTGTCATGTAGCCATGTTTGTATGCATTGTGATTGGTGGACATGTGTGATGACATACATGACACATGGACTGTTGCGTGATATGATGGTTGTCATGGGTAACTAGTACAGAGGGAATGTTACCTCAGTCAACATTTCTACCTTATGTACTGTTAGCATTCAACAGCCATGGACCTACCTTCCATGTGCATGTGTGTGATTGCTGTAGCCACTTGTCTACATGGAGGACAGCAAAAGCTATGCTATGTACATATGTGTTGTGTGTGGGCCATGTACATATCCACGGCAATTACATGTATGTCATATCCAAACATGAGTGTTTTTTGGTGTACAGCGATAGTCATCTGTTACAGCTGTGTAAGACCCAGGGCCCCTGTTATGTGTAGAGCTGACCTGGTTATGAAAAGTGGTATCATTGCATTGCATAACACATGATGGAACCCTGTCAGTACATGTGTAGTCTGCACAGTTGCTGTAGACCTATGTACAGACCACTGGTCATGAGTAACATGGTGTTGTAGTAATGTATGGATGTGTGTTGTTGGTCCAAGGACATGGTGATGTCTGAGGGCTACATAGTAGAATGTGGGATTTACCACTGTGATCTGCACCTGAGACATCTGTGATGGCTCTTGAGTGTGTACTGATCAGTACATGTGAGTGGCCTTCATGTACATGGGGACAGTAACACCTGGAGCGGTCCGTCACAGTCTTATTGCCCACATGTCTGTATCTGAGGTATACAGTGGTAGTGCTATTGTGCACAACTGTGCCATATGCCAGGTGTTCCTCACTGCAGTGATGTCCATATTCCCCATTGTTGGATCTGGATTGTCAGCTGTGATTATGAACGCTACACATCTAGCACTAACGACCGGTGTCAGATATATGTAGTGCAGCGTTTGTGCTAACAATGTTCACTATCGACACAATGTGCCCTTCCGTGTTTAGAATCTGTGTGCATACAGCCCTTCGCTACTACTAAATGTGTGAGCATGCCCAGTATGCCGTTGTGTAGATGGACACACAGTACATTCCAAACTGACGTGTGCTACTAAGTGTGTGAGCATGCCCAGTGACACCTTGTGTTGATTATGTGCCTCTGTGTATGGGCATGACCATTGAAATCCTGTATAGCGATAGTGGTCATCCAGGCAACAGATGTCCATACCCCACATCAGGATGGATTCCTACATTGAACACACTGGGACTGTCTTGAAGGGTGTACTGTCTGTGGCATGTCTTGTATCTATGTAGTGTTGTAATAGTGCTCAGTAGATAGGCAGCTGCCCCGCTCACACCACTGCCGTGTGTTTGTCTCCGTCTACCTTGGGACAGTAATATGCTTTTAGACTGCTCACTCTCCATACATTCCCTATCAGCGTCTTTGCCTTTGCTGATTATGTCATCCACCTAGAAGTATGCCTCTGGGAGTGCTGTGTTCCAGTAATCTCAGCAGCGCATTCTGTAACTGCGAAATGCTGTAGTGTGATAAGGTAGTTAGGTGTATGTTGACTCCCAGCCCTGTCAAGTGTGTGTTTCCAGCTGCCTGGGGACAGAGTAATGCTTTTAGACTGCTCACTCTCCATACATTCCCTATCGGCGTCTTTGCCTTTGCTGATGATGTCATCCACCTAGACGTATGCCTCTGGGAGTGCTGTGTTCCAGTAATCTCAGTAGCGCATTCTGTAACAGCGAAATGCTGTAGTGTGATAAGGTAGTTAGGTGTATATTCAACTCCCAGCCCTGCCAAGTGTGTGTGTGTGTTTCCAGCTGCCTGGGGACAGAGTAATGCTTTTAGACTGTTCACTCTCCATACATTATCTATCGGCATCTTTTCCTTTGCTGATGATGTCGTCCACCTAGAAGTATGTCTCATGGAGTGCTGTGTTCCAGTCATCTCGGTAGCACGTTCTGTAACTGCGTAATGCTGTAGTGTGATAAGATAGTTAGGTGTATGTTCGACTCCCAGCCCTGCCACGTGTGTGTGTGTGTTTCCAGCTGCCTGGGGACAGAGTAATGCTTTTAGACTGCTCACTCTCCATACATTCCCTATCGGCATCTTTGTCTTTGCTGATGATGTCATCCACATAGAAGTATGCCTCTGGGAGTGCTGTGTTCCAGTAATCTCGGTAGCGCATTCTGTAACTGCAAAATGCTGTAGTGTGATAAGGTAGTTAGGTGTATGTTCGACTCCCAGCCCTGCCAAGTGTGTGTCTGTCTGTGTGTTTCCAGCTGCCTGGGGACAGAGTAAAGCTGTTAGAATGCTCACTCTCCATACATTCCCTATCGGCATCTTTGCTTTTGCTGATGATGTCATCCTCCTAGAAGTATGCCTCTGGGAGTGCTGTGTTCCAATAATCTCGGTAGTGCGTTCTGTAACTCCAAAATGCTGTAGTGTGATAAGGTAGTTAGGTGTATGTTCAACTCCCACCCCTGCCAAGTGTGTGTTTGTGTGTTTCCAGCTGCCTGGGGCAGAGTAATGCTTTTAGACTGCTCACTCTCCATACATTCCCTATCGGCGTGTTTGCCTTTGCTGATTATGTCATCCACCTAGAAGTATGCCTCTGGGAGTGCTGTGTTCCAGTAATCTCGGTAATTCTGTAATGGCAAAATGCTGTAGTGTGATAAGGTAGTTAGGTGTATGTTCGACTCCCAGCCCTGCCAAGTGTGTGTGTGTGTGTGTGTGTGTGTGTGTGTGTGTGTGTGTGTGTGTGTGTGTGTGTGTGTGTGTGTGTGTGTGTGTGTGTGTCTGTGTGTTTCCAGCTGCCTGGGGACAGAGTAATGCTTTTAAACTGCTCACTCTCCATACATTCCCTATCAGCATCTTTGCCTTTGCTGATGATGTCATCTACCTAGAAGTATGCCTCTGGGAGTGCTTTGTTCCAGTAATCTTGGTAGCGCGTTCTGTAACTGTGAAATGCTGTAGTGTGATAAGGTAGTTAGGTGTATGTTAGACTCCCAGCCCTGCCATGTGTGTGTGTGTTTCCAGCTGCCTGGGAACAGAATGATGTTTTTAGACAGCTCACTCTCCGTACACTCCCTATCGGCATCTTTGCCTTTGCTGATGATGTCACCCACCCAGAAGTATGCCTCTGGGAGTTCTGTGATGCTGAAACTCGGTAGCGTGTTCTGTTACTGGGTAATGCTGTAGTGTGGTAGACTAAACAGGTAGGTGCTCAATTCCAAGGCATGGCAGGTGTGTGTGTTTGGCAGTTATACCCTATGTGTTGGTATCTGTGGGTGGCTAGCTGCGGGATGTGTTCAGTGTATTTTGTTGCTGACCTATATAGTGTCCACAGCCAGCATATTCTGCCAACACACTGGGTTGTCAACACATACATTCGCCAATAGGTCTGGTGAATAAATGTCAGCAGCCCTACTCTTACCCTTAATACAGTCTGACCCATGTGATGCAACAAAACACACATGCCTTGATAGTAACAGCACTACATGATGCAGGTGGCACATGTAGTTTCCTTTTCATTCCTGTCTAATGCTTTGCTGTCATGTGGTCCGCTGTTGTGATATGAATGCAATATCTACATATGTGTGTACATGTATATGTGTGTATGTATGTATATATATATATATATATATATATATGTATATATGTATACATATATATGATATATGTAGATATAGAGAGATAGACATAGATATAAACATATATGTCTGGGGACATCAGCACTATTGATTGTTTGTGCTGGATGATCTGTACGTGATAACCTGGGATGTATGTATATCTGCCATGACGTAGTGGTAATGCACATCGTCTGTTGTGTGCAGGGTCCCGGGTTGTAGTCGTGTAGACACCGGTTATTTTGTTGCTGGGAAGACCATGGGACATCGAATATGGTGATAGTAAGGCACCTGTTACCAGTTGTGTACGGATCTGAGCGACACCAAGCAGTGGTTATTAATTTGGAGGTTCTTTGGTATGGGTCATATAACTATTCATTAGAAGACTATACTATGCAGATGAGGTTGACAATAGTGTATCCAATTTATCCCCAGGGTGTAATGGAGATCCCTAGAGTGTATGTGTGTAGTTAGCCGGGTGCAGGGCTCGAATATAGTTGACAGCATGGGAGGGAGGTCAGGCATACTGTACGTACATTGCAGAACTGTGCCTCGGGAGTTCTCCTGCCTTAGCACGCCTAAGCTAGGGGTGTGTCTATACCTGCCTGGTGACATTGGGAGGGACAACAGCAGAAGTGGGGTAGTCAGGGTGTACAGGCTGCACAAACAGGTGATGATCAGCACAATCAGCAGATGACATGGCCAGCCCACACCTGAACAGTACGGTAATGTGAGCAAGCAGCAAACACACAGGTTTCTTCTGCACTCTACACCACCAGTGTATACCTGCGGGGACATTTCACAACACAGTCCAACCAAATAAGAAGGGCTGCAGCAGGCAACATAGACCAACATGTGCAGGAGGCTGAGGGCAGTGAGGATGTGTATGCTGCCGAACAACCCTTACTGGGGTGACATAAGACTTTATAGACCCAGGGTGACTTACCAGGGGCTACATGAGCTGGGGATAGTGAAGCACTATGGGGTGGAAAGAGACCTCCTACAGCAGCTTGTTGACCTGTGCCTGCCACACCTGACA
Source organism: Protopterus annectens (assembly GCF_019279795.1). NCBI lineage: Eukaryota > Metazoa > Chordata > Ceratodontiformes > Protopteridae > Protopterus > Protopterus annectens. The sequence goes on from NC_056744.1 coordinate 1,522,621,538, forward strand.
CATCAAACAGGCTCAGGGAAACCCATCACAGTGGATACCACGGTATGTGTTGGCCTAGGTATACTAGCCACAGGTACCTCACACAGCACAACTGGGGATATCATGGGTTTCTCACAGGCATCTGCATCCAGAGTATTGCACCAGTTCACAGATGCCATGTCAACACATGCTAGTGAGCACGTACATGTCTCAACACACGTGATTTTTAGACCAGCAATATGCATTTCTTCAACCACATGGATGACTTCCCTGGGGTACTGGGTGCTATAGTCTGCACACACGTACACATCACAGCACCACCCGGTGAGCTCGATAGGGCCTACAGTCACTGCAGGGGCATACCCTCCAACAGCTAGGCCATATGCGATGGCCAGGGCATTAGATTGAATGTGTGTGCTGTCTGCCCTGGAAGCTATGATGATTCCGATATATGGCATCTGACACAGCTGTACCACACCTTTGTCATTATGGACATCCCCTACAGTCTCCTAGTGGGGGATGCTGGGTAACCACTGGTGTCGTGGCTGATGACACCCATCAGCAATGCACACACACCTGAACACTCACACCATAATGAGGCGGATGCACAGGCAAGACATATAATTGAGCATGTGTTTGGGATGCTCAGTTCACGGTTCTGGTATCCGGACACATCTGGTGGAGCTCTGCAGTATTCACTATCTACATGCACACAATTTGTTATAGTATTTGATATGCTACACAATCTGATTCTGCAGTAACAGTTGCAGCAGGAACAGCATGGGGCAGGGCCACATGGCCCAACACCACTGCCAAGGCCTGTACAGGCGCAGTGTGACTTGGCGAAGGAACTAACTGAGCAGGGCCCAGTCGGCAAAAGGCCGTGCACAGTATGACCTGCCCTTGGCAAAGAAGCAAGAGAAGGCATATGCACTGATACAGTAGCTATCCCCGGATTTCCCCTCTCTGACCCGCACACAGTACAATGGATGCCAAACATGACACTACCTGTGCTCGGCCATGTATAGGAGGTGCGCTGTGTGCATCCAACAAAGGCAGCCCTCCAGCACCGTCCTCAGGTCCAGAACACCCCCAGGGTACGACTATCAACCTAACAATTGGCAGTTGTATTAGAATGTGTATTTACCCATTGCTATGGTATGCATGTGAGCATACAAGAGACTTTGGTGGCCGAATGTTAGGGCAGCAGGCAGTACACGTCCATAGTGGCACCATGACATCTGTAGCACATATGGGGGTCACAATGGTAACCAGTAGTACACAGGGTGTCCTATCCCACTGCAGATTATGGGCTGAACATCATGTGTGTCCGTACAGCCCACACACGTTCCATGCAGCTGGACAGGTGTGGACCAATACAGACAACTGATATACAATGGCCTATGGATATGCCCAATGAATGACCCCAACCCCCAAAGACGCACACAGACTACAGCAGGCCAGGCAGTTTGATGTAGGTTGTGAAAGCTAGGATGTCCAACACCACTATGCTGGTATTTAAAGCTGGGATCTGACGTACACTGGTATCCCTCCAACCAGCAATTTAGGTAGGTCCACACACTGACATGGAGTACCTGGCATACCAGTACAGTAGCAGCAGATGTGTACAACTGTCAGCTGTACCCCCCGTCCAACCTACACATGTGAGAGTCATGTGCACCACCCACAGTGGTATGTAGGACTGTGGATGCAGTTGGATGTCCCCCCACGCTATGCAGACATGCAGCAACTGTCAATGCCACATGACCATTAGCTACCCTGCAGACACAGCATGACACCTGTCTGTGTAGAATGGAGGGGTCGGCAACACAGTACTGACTATCTGGACATGTGACACATGCGATACAGTTGACCATACTTGGCATGCTCACACACATGACGGTATGATGGTAATGTCGGTCAACAACATGCATAACAGTCATACTAGGCATGCTCACACACTGAAACACAGGATGGCTAGGCATGCATACATCAGTGGTCCGGACATATCTGCCAGTACATTGCTATACTGTTGGATGACTTTGCTGTATGGTGTGTGTGTGGTCTATTGTCTGTACATATGCCATGGTCTTTTGTTAATTCGCATGAGCTATGTGCGCAGGGTACTGCTACCAACACATGAATAGGATGGTTCTTTGTTTGCAGACAGACCGACACCTTTGGATACGGACTGGGTAAGGCTCATTTCAGCAGGTGGGAGCAGTTGTGCGTGGGTTTTCACAGTGTTAAGCACTGCTGACCTCTGGTTACAGCACCTTATACCTGTTTAGACTCCACATTTCTTTGACAGTGCACTACTGGCATACTGGTAGACAAACACGCTTACAGCCACTCGCTCACCGACATTTCTGCTTACATTTGTCACTCACACTGGGTGTGTGTGATCCCTTGTGATGCGTATTACATCGGACTACATGACTACTGTATCGGGTATGTCTAACCATTTGGTGATGGCAGGCGTTCGACTGTACGGACTCAGCGGCCTGTCCAGTGACGTAATAATATTATATGCGTATTCCTCATACGATCTGCTCCCATCTGCCTGATACATGGGAACCGATACTCTGTAATGCTGACATGTGAATATTATTTTGTTAACGCAGCTGTCCGCCGAGTCATGCGACCACATACCTACTGTACGTTTTCCACCTTTCAGATTGCACGACGGGAGACTGTAGGAGTAACACCTTTCCCACTTTGCATGGGACAGTCCCTCATTAGGCATATGTCATGTGGCAATACTCTAGCCATTGCAACTATCCTGATTAGGGGACATTCTCATATTCTACGTGTCTGTAGTGGTTGCTTGTTACAGGTCTTGTATACCTGACACGTCGATATGTTATATGTAGTAGCATAAGCAACTTTACTGTTGCTAGACTACGCTGTGATTTGTGTTGATATGTATATTTCTGTACTATGCATGGCTGTAGGTATGTTCTGCCCTGGTACGTCTGACATTTCTACAGAGCAGGTCCCACTTTGGCCATTCAGAATGGTGGCAGCCCTATAGATCCTATATGTAGAGCTATCACATGTGTCAAGGCAATACATACCCACAGCCAGTAGTAAACTGACTACTTCAACGGTTTGCATACGTTAAGGTTATTCTTGTAGCATTATAATTGCTAATACTGTTTCCTATTACATGTAGCTGTTTCTGATACAACAAATTAATTTCTGACACCACTACACACAATATATGGCCCCTTTCCCGAACTCACAGGCCATGTGCCATAACATTTGTTTTGCAGGACACAACTGCCCAGATGGGTGTGGCCCTCAAAGGCGTACGGGTGGTAAACCTCATCTCTTATGCTATCATCTACCTAAGGTGGTCAGCAAATTATGCACTTTCCGTCACTAGCAGACCTCACATACCAATGGGGGAGAATGAACACTGTATCAGGAACACTGTATAACACCCTGTGGGACACATTTAGATGATTGGTTCTATTAACCAGTCACATTGACAGTCACAGAGCATATGTATTCATTCATGTTTGTCGAGGTACATGCTGTTTATGACTCATACATGTTGTCATCTGTCATTACCTGTATTCTGCCACCTGTCCACCTAATATCACTAGTTCTGGAAGTGTTTAGTTGGACTTTGTTACATTCTGATTCATATCTATGGATGTCCACGCTAATCGGGTACACGGCACTGATTTGGTCCCTATGTATTCCCCCGATGGTTTACAGACTATCCAGTAGATGTGCTCTTCAGGTTTGGGAGGTATAGGTGTCTGCTATGCCCACATAGGAATATTAATGACTTCCACTGGGCGGGCCTACTACATCTCTACCAACCAGCACCTGCACATTTAAGCCCAATACTGCATACCCATGGTTCACCTACATGGCACCCCTCTACAGCACTCATGACAAATACTTACTGTGAGCACAGCTGGGGTATGAGCACACCCCTACACATTGCCCACTCTCCCCATCTCGGGACACATGTTGTATGTTTTGTCAACCAATATGTTATCACACTTGCACAACCTACTGTTCCATGTACACCTACATCCTGCTCGCATCGATGACAACGGGTTCACATGTACACTGAATTTTTGGGGTCCCGCAAGGGACACCATTATCCATGTTTAAAGTGTAGACCTTGCAGATCTCTCCCACTGGTACTTTCCTGCCGGTGTTTTGGACAGCAGCAGTGTATTTATCTTTATTGCCTGTCTGTATGCCTGACCGGCCTAGGTGGGCGGTGTGGGGGGGGTACAACGTTTATTTACTGGACCTCCCAGTCACATATGCCCGGGCTGTAAATATATTACCCCTAATTGCTGTAAAGTAACCTAGTTATGTACATGTGTATATCTACAATGACATATATATATTTGTTTTGTGTGTATATATCAATACCTGTTGTATGTGTATATATATCTATCTATATATATATATATGTAGTATATCTTTGTGTGTGTGTGTATATATATATATATATATATATATATATATATATATATATATATATATATATATATATATATATATCTGTATATATATATATATATATATATATATATATATATATATATATATGTGTGTGTGTGTGTATATAAATAAATATATATATATATATATATATATATATATATATATATATATATATATATGGATATATATATATATATGTGTTTTTATCTGTATATACATCGGTGTGTCCGTTAACCTATACATTTCCCAGACATAGACACTTACACATGTGTACTGGGTTTTATCTCTGCTTCAACAGCATACTATTGCCTTAGTCATTATGACACCGACACTTCACTCCGGTGAACTTGTGATCAGTGTACGGCACGTTATACAGCGGACAGATGTCGCATGTTTTTCATGTCTGGGATGCCGCTGATAAGTGTGATGTGATACAGTGTCATTCGACCTATTACTCGTATGCGCAGCCTATTATTCCTGCTACTGTGTTTGTTTCTGTGCACATTCATATTATTAATGTTAATAGAATGAGTGTTTGTGTTACTGAGATTGTACGTCAACATATTGATGTCTGCATGTAGTTGTGTCTTTCTGCTTTTCCCGGTTTGGGGTTGTCACAGCAGAACTCCATTTCACTCATGGTTGGCAGATAGGTTTTACGTGCCAGGCTGCCAGCCCTGATGCACAACGTCCGACAATGATACGCCCATTCACGCATGTCTCCACGCAGACGATGCTCTATCTGGGAATCGCACCTATGTACTAGCTGACCTCCACGGGCTGCTCCATTGCAACCGGTGCAACATACCCTAGCACTCCTGTGTCCATAATTGCATATCCATAGTTTCTCCAGCGCACCCGTGTTGAGTTTCCATGCATAACAGCCATTATCAACCTGATATCGCAGCCATGATCTACCTTTACACATTGCCCTCTCCAGAGCGTTGGGGCCCTACACACATTTTGTACCACCTCGTGTATTCACAGGGTCCCCATCCATTCATATTTGCACATACGTGCCTTTCCTGGTGTTATGGATTATGAACGATTTGCGGGTTACAAGTGTAGGTGGTCGCAACATGTACTACATTCCGTCTGTGTATAATGTTGACATAGCACTTCAACGATGTTATGGCTACTGGTATAACCCTGCCTCTGATGTGAATAGTGGTGCTCTACTCACTCTTGTGCAGCTTTATCTGACATACACTGCCAGCACTTTATTATACCTTACTTGCTCTAGATTCCCTTCACAACCCTTATGTTTGCTTTCATCTTTTGGCGTTCATTCTATATGTATATATATATATATATATATATATATATATATATATAGATATATATATATATATATATATATATATATATATATAGATATATAGTTGCACATTTCTGTTATGTCTATGGATATTTATCTATACACACATCTATCTATCTATCTATCTATCTATCTATCTATCTATCTATCTATCTATTGATATATATATCTATATATATAAAAATTACAGCTGTACAAGACAACATACATTTGCTATGCTACAAGCTGCATACACCTGCACAGGTGCATTTGCATCTACTTATTCTGAGTTACATATGTTTACTGCCACTTCTTTGTGATTACATGTGCCTTATTCCTTATGAAAGTACCACTTTGATTGATGGAATTTGGTTAACGGCCCCATGCGAGACACGCAGTCACCTTTACATGTATAAATGTTGGCTTTACAGCACAGAGGCATTCATTACACAATAAATTAATATGTGCTATAGTCGTACTTGAACCGGGAATGTCTGTACGTTAGGCGGATGCTCTAACCACTACACTATTGTTGTTCTGCCTCATTTATATGTATACCCATGGTTCATAGCTACTCTGACATATGCCTCACCACTTCACTTACACAGCAGGCATCCATTCTCTTGCTGGGAAAACTGCAGTACTATACTTCCGACATTCCCTGTTTCCTACTGCTCTGGACCCGTGCTGCATGTCTACTTACTCCACGCATATTCAGAACTCCTACACTTATAGTCCTCTCACATACGTGTGTTTGATTGTCAGGGCGTTCATGTGCTGGTCTGGGTTTAGGCTTGTCCGACTGGTGACTAGAACTGCCCTGTAGCTATTCAAATATCAGACATAGCACATGGACAGAGTTAGTCCAGATTTTTACATTCTACCTGTGTTTACAGACGCAGGTGTTTGATCACCTCTGATCACATTATTAGGTCAGCGCTACATAATAATAGGGTGGGAGTGGTTCCACTACATAATACAGGATGGGGGGGGGGTTTCCACGTGTTTTCCTTCACATTTGACTATTTCATTCATTTATAGATACAATGAATATTATTCTGGACATCAGTTATAAATTCACTAAAGGTATGCAATAGTCCTGTCAACAAATGTGACGGTTGGTGTATATATGTGTACGAACCTCTGTGATACTCGGGGACTAGTTTCTACAGTGAGAGGGACAAGGCTATGACAAATCAGGGACAATCACGGACACTTCTACAATATTAACTTGGAATGTGTTGACAGATTTGTATTACTACTAATTTTCTGCAGTTAAATGCATCTATTACTCTTAATTGTTGTAATTAGTCATTCTCATTCAACACCTTTCCTCCAAAGGTCACTGGCTTTGTGAGTGATTAAGAGGCTGGCCAGTTATTGTGCGAATACTCTGACCATTGGTAGTGTTGACACATTGTCATATGTACAGGTTGGGATATATTCTGGGGACACCAGATTGTTTAGGCCAACACATACCCACGGTCAGTGCAGGTTTAGAACATTCATTATTTTCCTAGCTGAGAGCCTATACCTTTAGCACTTTAGTTAGTCTGTTTCTTGTACGAATTATGTATTTTCTATCCTGACATGACCGCTTTAGGCAACTGTTACATGCAGTATGGTACATAGTTATTTCCTACAATCACAGGACATTTGGCATTGTATCATTGTTGGTCAGGACACACCTACCCACACAGTGACTGTCCTCACACAGTGGATCAGGGGGTATCCTGTTTACGTCAGTGCCTTCATCACCCTATTTCCAAGTACTACTATGCAAATGTGTACAATATATTCTCTCGAGTATTCATGTCGGGACACATGCAGGCATGTGCATGGGCAGGTGTTTGATCCTGGGTAGTAGGTTCTGCATGACCATCTAGGGCTGGACAGTCTCGTGCACCACTACTGCACATTCCAACTTGTGTCCAGATGTCTACAGGACTGGACATTGTGTCTTGATACCCATTCTGATGTTTACACAAGTTACTTATCCCATGAGGGATATCCAAAAATTTAACAAGACCAATACCGACCATTCTTTTGGCTTTACGAAAATGTGCTGGGGGTTTTACATGCAAGGGATACATAGTTTGCAATCCTGAAACTGCCTAGGGTGAAACTGCCTACTACATATGAGTAGTGGTCACTATGTGTAGATTTGGCTGTGCCAAGCTAGTAGGCCAAGTATGGCTGGATATGGTTGTGTGGAGGGATGGGTATTCCATTATGCATCGTCAGGTTGTATTGCAGATGTGTATATATGTTCTTTGTGTTTGATTCACCTATTCCTGACACTCCATCCATCACTGCTTTGGTTGATGGCCATGACATGGTATTCAACTGTGACACATCCTGACAAGTACGCTTTGGACCGCATATGTGCAGATTTTGGCTGACTGCTCTGATCATAGGTGGACTTTCCTATCCAGGATGATGGATATATCTGACATATCTGATTGTGTACTGGAACACATACCCACAGTCAACGCTATGGATAATACTGTTCCTTTAAGCCTACATGTTGCCTTACTGTTGTAGCAGTTTATATGCTCCTTCTGTTTCATTTTCATGTTTATTGTATTTCCTGTCACATATGGTATGTTAAATACAGACATACCTATTGTATGTGACTATTACATGCTTTGTGGGATATAATTCTGTCATACGGTCACTAGATATTTACATTTATCATGGTTTTGTTATGGACACATCTGCCCAGCTGTGTGGGACAGCTAGTGACCCTGACCATTGGGCCGGTTTTCAATGTCATTTGTTCGAGGCTTCTTCATTAACTGTCTTGCATGCTTCAGTATCCATGGACACTGACAGATGTGATTACTATTTCATGCAAATTGTTATATGCAAGCATTTTAGGTTGCACGTCGACAGCTGACATTTCCACGCCTCCGTGCGGCACTTCGACATGCCCTATGCACTCGCGCTCATTTCCTATGCACGTGGCTGTGGCGGCAGCTCGCCTTCATTAATATGCATTTGGCGCTACTGCGCCATCTTCACACCACACGGTCGGCGCAAGCCTAATGCTGGCCTTGCACCGGGCTTCATGAATCCCGGGGAATATCATATACCCTAGATGTATTACGACTGCTAAAACTTTTGATTTGGTAGATCCTGTTACAGTGCACACAATGGCCACATGGATAACAGCCAATAATATCCTCTCCCTTTAAGATGACCTATTTAGTACCTCTGATACCACCAGACCCATGCTTATAATGATTGAGATAGGAACCCACAGTCTTACCTCTCCTAAAACCAAAACAACACCTCCCACTGATAAGATGCTCAAGTTTCTCATTTGACTGAAGAATATTCCAATTGTACTGGATAACCTCACAAATTAAATCCACTAAACTCACTGAAGCTGGCCCTCACACTGCAGAGCCCATAGTGCTTTGGCCCATGATGTTATTCAAAACCATTTAATTCTTTCAGTTGGTGGAATAATGTTTGACAACTATATCCATTCAGTAACCATTCAAAATCTGTAAAATGTGGTGCCTTGTTGTGAACCTACAGGATAACCTACTTTTATGAATAGTACTTCCCTTCCCCTTTGTGATTTTTGTCTCCCTCTGCTCAGTTTATCTATGGAACAGTAAATACGATCACTCATTTAAAATATTGGTGTTTTTCTGTGTACCCCTTGCATAGTCCCACACTGGATGTTTAATAGTTAGTGCTGGAGATATTAACTTTTGTATTGTTTGTATTCTGTGTGGTTTATTCCTATATTTTGTTTTACTTTTTTGTGTTAATTACTTTCATCTTGACTGACTTTATCTGTCATTATTTATATTTGTTTGAATGCATGAAGGGCAATTCATGTTTAGGTTATATGATTTTATGATACAATAACTTGTAATTTTATTGTTAGCCTATTTAGATTTGGGAAAGCTTTAATAACCTTCCATAAAATGTGATTGTTAAATTCTTGGCAACAACTGGTGCAGACATGTCCATTACTAGATAGATAATAAATTGGTTGACTAATTGTATTTTTCAGGCTTCATTAGAAGATAACCTTTCTTGAATATTTAAAGCCTATAGAGACCAGCAACCTGCTGAATAACACCCCCAGCAATCATAACTTAAACTAGCTATTGAACCACAGTCTTTATCTACCTCCCCAGCAAACCATATAGAGACCAGAGACCTGCTGAATAGCATCCCCAGCAATCATAACTTAAACTAACTATTGAACCGTGATCTTTATCTACCTCCCCCAGCAAAGCATATGGAGATCAGCAACCTGCTGAATAACATCCCCAGCAATCATAACTTAATCTAACTATTGAACCACAGTCTTTATCTACCTCCCCAGCAAAGCCTATGAAGACCAGTGACCTGCTGAATAACATCCCCAGCAATCATAAATTAACTGTAGGTGTCTGTTGGATCTTATAAATAATATATTGCCTAGCTCCTGTCTCTACTACACATTGCCAGGCTGAACTAAACTGTAGCAAACATCTTATACTAATAAATCCTCTTTCTAATTTCCCCAGTCTGACTAACCTACCCTATATGCTGTATAAGTGCTCCATTCATTTAATTCCACTCTCCTATATTCTTATACTTTCCTTCCTCCCTACACTCTCGATTTTAACCTAAAAAATACACTCTAATCTCTTCTGGCCACATTACTCTACTCTGTCTATATTAAACCTTAACTAATCTCACTGATTGTTTCTGACGGGTCCTTTGAGATGAGTCATGTCCAGCCTGCTTCTACCCTACCCCCATTCCCACCCACCCCAAGCTCCTGAACTTTATTCCTGACAAGGTCCACTCTCCTGCAGCCTCACTCTCACTCCAACCTCATAACAAACAGGGCACTCCCCTACTCACTCTCATCCAACTATAGCTTAATCTCTCTTTCACTGCAGTCCATTTACATACCCACCCATTCCCCTCACTCACACATTAACCATATTCTATAGTTTCTCCAGACCAAACCCCCTACCAAGTCTCCCTACACAAAATATACCATCCATGAACAAAACAGTACCAAAACCCTACCCACTTCTGTAACATATCTATATAGGATCTCTTAAAGTCCCCCCTCACCTCATGACAAAATGCTGTCCCTAACTTTTATAATAGTTATAACCCTCACTTTTTCAGCACACTTAGCCTCCTACCATCACATTAGTAACCCAAATTCTCAAACTAAATCCCCCACCTGCCCAATCTCTACACAAGAAAAAACAGCTTTACTACTACCATCACCATCAATTTACAACTTCTAAATTTCAACCTTGCCTCATTCACAGCACCCCATTCCAATTAAACACCCACATTTCCACAAAATACATCACACTTATAGCAAAATACCTAAACTCTATCATTTAGATAGCATCCCAAATGATACTCAGTGGTGACATACACCCAAAGCCTGGCTCTACAAGCAACAACCCCCCCTGCAACCAGATGAATAACATTCTAAATCCCCCCCCAGGAAATCCACTGACCTCTTAATATTCAATGTAAACATAAGAAGCATACCGAATAAAATATCGGAACTACACACCACTCTAGTTTTTTATTCCCCTGACATAGTTCTTCTCACAGAGACCTGGCTAAAACCACAAATCAAAGATAATTAATTTGTTCCCCCATGTATAATGTTCTTAGATAAGACAGGAAATCCAAAACATGTGGAGGCATTGCACTACTTTTCAAAAATAATCTGACCATTGATATGTTAGACAATGACCCACAAAGTTCAATAATGTAGAAATAATACTCACCAAGCTAACAATCAATTCAAATGAACAGCTACATATAATCAGTGCCTATATACCCCTAGCAACAACATTAGTACAGTAGAATCCATTCTAGGCTGGGCATCCCAAAACCTCCTCCAAGAAACAATCATACTGGGTGACTTAAATACCGACTGGTCCTCCTGTGACTCACCCCACCTCACCATCCACATCAACCTAAATGACTTCACTCAATTAATAAAGACCACAACTTGAGAAGATAAAGCATCTAAAAGGGAGTCCATCATAGACTAAATCCTCAAAAACTGGCCATCTTAGTCCTACCTCTCTGGTTCCCTCCCATTTGCCCTCAGTGATCACATTCCTACCTTTGTAATACGACACCAAGTGAACCCAATAAAATCCACCATCTTCAAACAAATTGTGTATACAAAAGAATTTCAAAACCCAAGACTTCATATCTGCACTAAATCAATGCCATTGGAGACCACTGTCATTTCTCTCCCTTTATAGTGCTGTAGATTACTTCAACAACACTTTCCTTAACATTCTAAATCACCTTGCCCCTATCAGAACTGTTAGAACTAAATCTAACTAAGCCCCTTGGCTTACCAAAGATACCCGACTACTTCTAAAACAAAGACAAAAAACATGGGACTCATGGCGTCACAAGAAAACACAAACTAACGGATCTGCATACCTGGAACTAAGGAACAAAGCCAAAAAACAAATTAGGATAGACAAAAGGAACCACTATACAGGCATCCAATCTGAACACAAAATTAACCCACAAAAGTTCTGGGCTGCCATCAATAAATTCCTGCAACCAGGAAAGACCAGTACACCTCACCAAATATTGATACCACCACCAATAGTATTGCCACCCAATTCAATGAATACTTCACCAAATCCACTCTAACCCTCACTAATAATAATTCTTCTACTTCATATCCATACCTATCATCCTCACCTGTAGACCAAAATAGGTTTTACTTACAATCTGTCCCTACTAGCACAATATATATAAATATCTGAATAACCTAAAACCCACAACCCTGGCTGCTGATAAATTGCCTGCAAAATACCTCAAGATCACAAAGCCATCTCATATACTGTCCAATTGCCATTCTACCTCCCTGTCTAAAATTCTGAAAAAATGCATACATTCCCAAATAATTAACTATCTCCTTAATAATGAACTGCTGGCCAGCACCAAACACAGATTCTGTTCCAATCACAGTACTACCACAGCCCTTATTAGCTTTACCAATACTGTAAACCAACACTGAAATAACGGCAACCTTGTCTTCACTGTCTCCTAGATCTCTCCAATGCCTTTGATACAGTATTCCATGCCAAACTCCTAACTACTCTCTGTGATGTTAATCTAAGCCACTCCACTATAGCCTGGTTTCAGGACTATCTATCTAACCACCAACAGTCAGTAAAATGGCAAAATTCCTTATCTCCCTGGCTACCTGTCACCTTGGGGGGTCCCAAAGGATCCATCCTTGGTCCCCTCCTCTTCAACATATTTTTCAACCAACTTCACAATGCTGTCCTGCACTCTACTATAGTCCAGTACGCTGATGACTCCATCCTAATCTGTTCCATCCCATCACTCCCTCAACTCCAGGAACTGACACAAGAATCCTTTGCCGCGGTTGAAACCTGGTTAGCCAACTCTCAATTAATACTTAACCCCCACAAAAAACAGCTAATGATATTCTATCCCATAAGAGCCTTAGACCTCACATCTCTATTCATAACATACTCAGCTAACAACACTCCATCACACCTGTCCAACACACCAAACTACTAGGAGTTATCATAGATCACAACATGAAATTCAATATGCATATTGCACAGACAATAAAAAGTCCATAAAAAATTCAGCTACAAAAAGTACCTCACCAACAACAGTAAGGCTAACATCACAAGAACCCACCGAGTCTCCACAATTCTCTATACTTCTTCCCCATACTCACCAACCTAAACAAAGCAGACTTAAGGAAACTAAACACTTGCTACAATAAAATAGCTAAGTTCACAACTGACTCACACTTCAGGACATATCATTGCCTAACAATCAAGCAATTATCCTGGCTAGAATTACCAAACCCGCTCATGTATAACCAACTTACAATAGCCCACCAAATCCTATATGATCTCGATAAAGTTCCTGCACTACATGGCCTACTGAATATCTATTCTAACAACCTCCTACTAAGATCCACCAACAAAGCAATAGTTGAGATAACCAAAAGCAAAAATAGCACTGGGGACTCCCTCTACTCTACTTCATAGGTTCATAGGTTCATACTAGGCTATCTGCCCTAGGGCATTTATAAGCCTAGCCAGAATGTGTATGGCTTTTGCCACCCATTTTAAATTTATTTTGCTATGCCCTTTTTCGAGGTTAGTATACTGTGCCTCTGTCTAACAGTGACACAGAAGTGATACCCGGGGTAAACCTATGATCTCCCATCCACCCATCAAGATTCCTCTTGAAGAGAGTCAATGAGGGACTCTGCCTAACCTGGACTGGGATTTTATTCCAGAGTGAAGGGAGCCTCTGGGTTATGAATCTGTCCCTCCAGCATGTCCTATTTATTTCAGTGCTGAGGTTCAAGTCTTTTGAGCGCGTAGCTCGATGGGATTTGGATTTTTTGAGGTGCAGCATGTCCATTAATTCCGGGTTGGACATGGCTTTATACGTCAGGCACAAATTGCCTCTGAACAGGCGGTATGCCACTGAGTAGAGCTGGGGTTTCTTTAACCGGGCAGCATATGGCATCTGTTTGGGCCCTTTGATCCTATTGGTGAGGTACTTTTGGGGTCTTTCCAGTTGCTGCAGGTGTCTGGTAAGGTACATCCCAAAAGGGGCATTGTACTCAATTATGGGCCTGATGAGGGATGAGTAAAGAGGCACGATGACCTCCCCTGATCTAGATGTGAATCCCTTCATGATTAGGTGGGCTATATAAAATGTTTTTCTAACCACTTTGGCCACGTGGTTGTCAAATGAGAGATTGCTATCAACTTGGGTCCCCAGGTCCCTAATTACTTCTTCTGTACTTAATGGATTACCACCTATGTGGTAATTTGTGGGCACTTTGTTTTTGCCAAAGGGGATGACTATACACTTTTTGGCATTTAGCTTGAGGCCATGGCTCTGGCACCAGTTGTCTGTTTCTATGAGGCTCTTTTGGAGGATGCTTGTGTTGGCTGGAGAGTCGATTATGGTGCCCAGTTTGCAGTCATCTGCGAACTTGGTCAGCCACAGTCCTTCTGTGTTGGCCTGTACCTCCGAGAAATATATACCAAGCAAGAGAGGTCCCGGGACTGAGCCTTGTGGGACACCACTTGTAACTGGTTTGGAGTCTGACATGGCTCCAGCAATTCTAACCATGTGGGTTCTGTCCTTGATCCAGTTTGCAATCCATCTAGTGACATAGGGGTTTATATTTAAGCTGGTGAGCTTATCTATAATGCCCAAGTGGGGTATTGTATCAAAGGCTTTTGCGAGGTCCAGGTAGGCTGTGTGGACCACCTTCCCCTTGTCAATGACCTTGGTGACTGTTTCAAAGAAATCAACCAGGTTTAAGAGGCAGGATCTGCCCTTAACAAAGCTGAACTGGGTAGGATCCAGTGTCTGTAGGTCCCCAATATCTTTATTTATGAGGTCCATGATGATCCTTTCCATAGCTTTGCAGACCAAGCTAGTCAGGCTTATGGGGCGATAGTTTCCAGGATCCGTTGAGGCACCACCTTTATGGAGAGGGACCACTGTTGCTGTACGCCACTCTTTGGGCACATATCCTGTAGTAAGGCTGAGATTGAACAGTAGTTTTATGTTTGGGTTTAGCTCTTCTTGGAGTTCATGTAGGACGCAGCCCGGGACACCGTCTGGTCCCATTGATGCTGTGTTTTTTGCTTTGGAGAGGGCGGCTCTTACCTGAGCATCTGAGATGTCAGGGGCAGCACTCTGCTGGGATAGATATTTGCCCTTTTGGTGGGGAGGGGGGGGAGAAGTTTGCGCTGAACCTGTCAGCTAGGATTTTGGCAATGTCTGTTGGTTCGGTATATTTTTTGTCATTTTGGACTAATTCTGAGCATATCTGGGAATTACCACCCAGGTTCCTAACATAACTAAAGAAAGCCTTGTGATTATCCTTAGTGTCCTGTGCAATTTTTCTCTCGAAGCTGGCCTTAGACAATTTTATGAGTGCCCATAGTTTTTTGCTAATACTGATCAGTGATGCCTTCCCTTTTTGGGATTTTGCTCTATAATTTAAGTAGCTTCCTCCTTCTATTGTATAGTTTGTTTATGGCTGGGGTCCACCAGACAGGACGTCTGCCTTTGGAGGATTGGGTCTTGGTTTTATTTGGGATTGCATGATCCATGCATTCCTGAAGGTGTTCATAGAATGCGTTTATAAAGGATTCTGCGGTATGGGCCGTATTTTCCACAGGCCCGGGGGCTTTGAAGGATTCCACCTCGGTTTTGAGGAGTGTGAAATTTGCTTTAGAGAAGTTTTTCACTGTGGTTTTCTGGGCAGGGGGTGGGGTCGGGATGTGAATATCCAGTGAGATTAGTTTATGGTCTGATCTTACCAGTGAGGGATACACTTCTGGTCTGGAGCACAGCGTCCCCATGTTGGTGATGATCAGGTCCAGTATGTTTTCCCCTCTTGTGGGAGTGGTAACAAGTTGTTCCATAGCATTTGAGTTTATAAATTCTAGGAACCTTTGGGTTAGGGTGTTGGAGCTAGAGTAATGCTCCCAGTCTATGTTTGGGTAGTTGAAGTCACCCAATATAATGGTGTTTGGAGAGACCTTCATATTTTCCAGTGTTCTCAGGAAGGCCGAGTGGGGTTCCTGGGTTTAGGAGGGTGGTCTGTAGCAGGCTATAAACTGGAAGGCAGTTTTACCCACTGTTAGTTGCACATGGATAGTCTCTGATGCTTCGTGCTTTGCCACCAACCTGGAGGTGTGGGTATCTTTGATGAATATCGATACTCCCTCTCCTTTTGTGGTTCGGTCCAAGTTTTGGGGCCGAAAAGCATGGTATGAGGTATAACCTGGTAGTGCTGGGGTGCTCTTGGGAGCCCTGAACCAGGTTTCTGTTACTGCACAGATATTGATGTTCTCCATGCTAAGGAGAGTTTTGAGTGCGTGCATCTTGAGGTTTAGACTTCTGGCATTGAGTAGCATTACTCTTAGTTTCTTATCCCTTGTGATACCTATGGAGGTGGGTTTGTCTTTTGAGCCTTGCCTAAAAAAGGCACTATGCGGGTAGCAAGAGCCTTTGCCAATATCCGAAAGCCCAGGGGTGACAGGTGCAAGCCCTCCCTAGCAAAGCATTGTGGCTTGTCGAGCATATCATCCCAAGCTGACAGGCATTGGATCCCCTTTGAATGACACCAGTACTTAAGCCAATTGTTGAAATGGATCATCTTGTCTTCATATTGTGGCATCATTCTTGGTGAGGGTAAGATGCTACTCAAGGTGAGGGTCATACCGGCCTGGGCTACATGCTCAGAGAGCTCCTCTATGTCTCTTTTCATATAGTCCAGGGAGGTACGTCTCAGGTCATTCACACCAGCATGGACAATGACTGAGTCATATTTGTACTTGCCTTGGAGTGACCTGAGTGCTTGTGTTATGTGGTGGATCCTAGCGCCTGACAGGCTGCTCACCGTGACCCTCTCCTTTTTCAGCCTGGTGAGCAGGACATCAGTGTGCCTGACGATAGAGTCACCTATTACAAGTGTATCAGGTGTGTTGTTTAGTCTTAAGGGCTGTGACTGTTTGGCACACTGACTTTGTGAGATATGTGTTGCACGTGTTTTGTTTTGGGGTAGCGGTTGCTTGGGTGTCTGCTTTGGAGGTCTCTGCTGCTTAGGCAGATCTTTATTTAGAGCCTCCGATTATGTTTTTGTGTGATTATGTGTTTGGTTTGCTGTTGTGGTAGGTCTATGTGAGACTGGAATTGTAGTGAGTGTGGTTTTCTTCTCCTCCTGACTGGTTATGCCAGTACTGAGTTGAGAGAGCTTAGCCTCCAGTTTGGCTATATGGTTGGATCTCTCACATGTGTTGGAATTTGTTGGGAGGAGGAGAGGGTTGTCTGTGTACATGAGGCAGTTGTTATATTGCCTCAAGATTCCCAGATTCACCAGCTGGACCGGAGAGGGGATTGACAACTGACCTTTAGACATGCTAGAATAATATTGGGAATTCCTTTATAATTGAAAACAAGGGCCAGTGGGGAGTGAGGGTGTAATGCTTTTAATTTTTAGTGCTGACTTATATAATTGCTTTAGTGAGCAAGTGCCAGGTAACTTAAGTGCAATGTGTTACAGGTAACTTAAATGCAAAAATGACAAACAGTAACTTTCTTTCAAGTGAAACAAGGAAATAAGTACAGTAAGCAATGCAGATATCACTAGTGATCCACAGAAGCGCTGAGAAGCCGCGTATTAGGTGGAATTAGTGTTCCAGGGAAATAACAAGCAAACAAACGACAAGCATATAAACAAAGCTAGATTCAGCAGGCCTGGATCTAGTCTATGCTACAGCAAACAAGGTGTACCAATTTCAGTAAGATACAGTTCAAATATTCAGGCACTATAAACCTTTAACCAGAAATTCCCAGCTCAGAAGGGCAGAGTCCAGCCTCTTCTCCCACAAGAGTGCAGACCACAAACCTTCTTAATGTAAAATAACTGGCCTGAAGCCCAAGTGCTTAAACCAGACTAATACACTTTAGAATAACAGACACTGGGCTCTCAATCAGCAGTTCCCAACTTAGAAGGATGAAAGCTACCTGTCCTGCCACCACAGTGCATGCCACAAACCTTCCTAATGTAAAACAACTGGTCTGAAGCCCAAGTGCTTAATCCAAAAGACTTAGAATGATAGCTACACTTTAATCAAGTTACTACCAAGCAGTAATAAATACAATTGAATACTTTAGAGAATGCCTGGATTAGTGCTCAAGTTACACAAACAAAGCTAGATCCAGCAGGCTCGAATCCAGTCTATGCCACAGCAAACAAGGTGCACCAACTTCAGTAAGAAGCAGTTCAGATATGCATGCACTATAAGCCTTCAACCAGAAATTCCCAGCTCAGAAGGGCAGAGTCCAGCCTCTCCTCCCACAAGAGTGCAGACCACGAACCCTCTTAATGTAAAATAACTGGCCTGAAAGCCCAAGTGCTTAAACCAGAATTAATACACTTTTAGAATAACGGACACTGAGCCCTCAATCAGCAGTTCCCAACCTAGAAGGATGTAAGCTACCTGTTCTGCCACTACAGTGCAGACCACAAACCCTCTCAGTGCAAAACAACTGGTCCGAAGCCCAAGTGTTTAAACCAAAAGGCTTAGAATGAGTTACACCAAGCAGTAATAAATACAATTGAGTACTTTTAAGATGATGAAAAGTAAAATAAAGTAGGTAGAAACACAAGTACAGTAAAAGCAGATGAAAATGTTTTTTTTTTTTCTGAACAAGTGCTGAGATCAAAGAAACAGATTTGAGTGCTGAAACTAGAAAACTGGCTAGTTATAAGAAAAAAAAACTAAGCTAGAAGGCTTCCCTCCAACACAGAAGGGCTTGGGGGCTCAGAGGCCTACAAATAGTCTATACCACTTAACAGGAAAGGCAGATAACAAGCTTACATTTTTTTTTCTGTTTCCCAGATGCTCTCTTTGTACACTGTAGGAGTGCCTGAAATGAGAATATGATCTCCTGCACTCAGTTGAGTGAGCAAATGAGATCGGCCCAGAAGGAGTATCCAAACACAAATTTACAAGAGGGGCGGGCAGTTTCAAGCCCACTAAGATTAACAGCAAAACAAAAACAAAGAGGGTGGGTGGGACTAACTAAAGAGCAGAGTCAAAACTTCCAGTTCAGTTAATATTCCTGCAACACAGTTAAAATCATTTTAAATACTGTATTTTTTGAAAAAAAAAGTGCAGATAAAGGTACTTAAATTCTCTTATACGCCCAGTTGAATACAGCTAGTTCTTAGCCGGCCAAAGCTGAGGTTTTTAAGCAGAAAATATTTCACACTGTACCACTTAAATAGGCAAGGACAGGAAATCAAAGAATGTGGCTACCCCACACCTGTAATTACTAGCAAATAACAAAATTCAGCAAACACTGACTAACTTCCAGTTCAGTTAATATTCCTGCAACACAGTTAAAATCAATTTAAATACTGTATTTTTGAAAAAAAGTGCAGATAAAGGTACTTAAATTCTCTTATACATCCAGTTGAATACAGCTAGTTCTTAGCCAGCCAAAGCTGAGGTTTTTCTGTTGCAAAAACATGGAATTCCATTCTCCTAGATATTAGTACCACATAAAACAAAAATAACTTAAAAAAAACTCCTCCAATCCCATTTAAGCAGGTCTTGAATATGCAGTTGTTCAGACCCTGGGTAGCTTCCCATAATGGAACATATTTGTATATTATACAATGACCTATGGTGATCTTACTGCGCAAGTGTACAACAGCTCCTTTCTATCTTATTTATGTACTTACTTGTGTTTATTGTATTAAGCACTGTATGAATGCAACCATATAACTCAATGAAATGTCCTGCAACTGTATTGTATATTTTTCACATAATGTTGTTTTATACTGTATACTTATTCTAGGGTCTATATTAGATAAACGAACGCTTAAATGTTCAAATCTCTAAAGGTCTGCCTTTAGAGATCGAACAGTTAAGTGTTTGAATATCTTTAAAAATTAAAAAAAATAAATAAATAAAAGTAAAAAAAAAACTAAAGGCTGTAAGGAGGGGGCACCTCCACACCCCCACTACTTAAATATACCAACTCCAAGATCGCGCTACATTGTAGGGAATGGGAAATTTGCCATTTCTGCTCTGCCGTGCACTGAAGTGCGATCTCGGAGTTGGTATATTTAAGTAGCGGGGGTGTGGGTGGTGCAGGGGGCTTTCCCCCCTGCTAAAACCCTTTCATTTTACTTTTTTTTTGTTTTGTTTTATTACATTTTCGAACACTTAACTGTTCGATCTCTAAAGGTCGACCTTTAGAGATTCGAACATTTAAGCATTCGTTAATGTAATATAGACCCTTATTCTATGCTTATTTTACTGTATTAGCAAAAAACAGCACCTTTCTTTCTTTTGTACTATACTTTAATAATTGTGTATTGCATTTACTGTACTAACCTTTGTGGAACTTTCCTCCCCAGGTCTCTGCTGAAAATGGGATTATTGCCCAGTCAGACTGTCCTGGTAAACAAATGTAAAATAAAATAAATAAATAAAACAAAATAAAATAATGTGACTAAGCAGAGTCCACATGGATAAGTGTTGGAACAAGGACTGCTTAATTACTTATTCAGTAATACCAAGGCCCCAATTATACCCTGGATTAACAAAGTTGCAGACGAGTTATACATTAGGTTCTGTTACAATAAAACACAGTCATGTTCAACCTTGAAAATGTACATGTATGCACTTTGGTTTTACAAACTTCCCAAGTTCTTACAGGACAATGGTCATTGTAATCAAAGAAGCTAAGAGCTTTTAAGACCTGGAAAAAACAAAACATTGACCAACATGTCTTGTTCTTTTAAAAAAGCTTTTGCAATTACGCACCAAATATTTCATTACATTAAAACAGGTCCCCTGATGACCTACTACTGCTTTATGAATGTCTGACAAAACCAGATCTACAGTATTGCCTACAGTATAATACTTCACTTAATACTGGCCACATTTATAAACTAAAATATGTTGCAGCATTGTTTCTGATAGGAAAGTCTTTTCTGAGGCTAATCTTATATATGAAAAAAGGCTGAAAGGATGTCCTTGTTTTCCACTACTTTTAGCAAATACAAAGTTGACTGTATTCAGGCATATAAAACAACATTTACTGCATTATTACAAACTACATTGGCTCTGAACATGTATAAGCCAGTTAGGTTAAATCAAGGCTGTCTTTGTATAAGTTAAACAGAACTATGAAGTATTATTGACTTTGTTTCTCAGTGGATCCCCAGGCTGTAGAAAAAAAATTTCAATTGAATTAGCTCAGACTTGAAACTTGTTAACACAGCTGTGTGACCTACGGTGAGTTAACAAGCTGTGACAGGCATGTATCCTCTAATTCTGGAATTTATTATTCCATCTCTGACTTGCATGCTACCCCTTGGAGTTTCTGGTTATTATTTTAAAATAGGCACTCGTACCTAGTTGTCCTTACCTGATAATTATAGTCACAAGGAAATAAGTTATTCTAAATGAGGCTAGGAGGCTACTATGGCTGCAAAGTTTAAAGTGCAAATCCTGCAATCCGCAGCAAATACATTTCCTTGATTTGACATACACTTTGCAAGAAAACATTTGACACTGAAAGACACCCATGTTTAATTTGAGGAAATGGCCACATGCTTAATCATGAATACACTCTTTTTTATTATTTCAGCTGTATATATGTCTGTATCTACTGACTGTCATATGCCATATGGCCTGTTTAACTAGTTCTGTGGATAACTTGTTTATGCACACAATGCTGCTTTTATTCATTTCATTTCAAGGGGATATAGTAAAAAAGAAGTAGAAGGTGTTTATCAAGTGAATAAATCCACGAGGAAAGGAAAAGTCAAGCCTTATTTATATAAGAACCAGGATAATACTGGGAGTGTTAGTAATAGTGAACAACAAATGAATGTGAATAGAATGATAATCCCCTATTCTAATAAGAATTTAAAGATTAAGGAGGTTCTTAACAAGAATTGGGGAATTTTAACCACTGACGATAGGATTGTTGAGATAGTGGGAGTAAAACCCAGTTTTTCATATAAAAATACAAAATCATTGAAGAGATTGTTGTGCTATGAAAGTAATATGAAGGGATCAGTTCCATCTAGTAGGCGAGGCGCCCTCTCTTGTAGAGGGTGTAACCAATGTGCTTACATGTCCGGAAGTAATTGTTTTGTACATTCAGACACAGGTAATGAGTATAGATTTAATTTGTATGCCGATTGTAAATCTAGAGACCTAGTTGGCTGTTTGACAGATATGCCTGTGTTTCTATATAGGAAAAACAAACAGAAGTCTTCGAGAACGTGTCAGAGAGCACATATATGCGATCAACAGAGAAGATGATCATAATGCTTTGGCTCGACATATCTTGAATGTAGGCACGTCACACAAATTAAAATTTAGTGTTCTAGAACTGATCAAAAAAACTGATAGACTGGGCGGTAGTAAGAATTATACTGAGGAATGTGAGAATAGGTGGATAATTAAATTTCAGGGTTATAAGGGACGTGGTCTCAATGAGAAGGTGACTTTGAAACCTTTTTTAGCAGCACGCCCCTATGTACATTAATTTATAAAGTTTCATATGTCATAGGAGTTTTATATGTTTTATGTATCTATGTATCTATATATATATATATATATATATATATATATATATACACACACACACACACACACACACATATATATATATATATATATATATACATTTATTATATTATATATATATATATATATATATATATATATATATATATATATATTTATAAATGTTTTCATTTGTATATGTTGCAGTCAATAGAGTGCTTTAGGAAGATGCTATGAATACATATTTTTGCCATGTGTTTTTCTTTGTTTTTTCTTTTTTCTTCTTTTTTAAAAAAATGCCTTGAGGCATAATGTGTGATATAACTAAGCTGGTCATGATTGGCTGATATTGGTATATACTACTATTTAAATGAGTTGTGGCTTAGTGCAGTTGTTTAAAGTCTGATGAAGTGTTGGATAGACGTGAAAGCGCTTACTTTGTACTGCAGTGATTAAATGTGTTTTTTACATATCTGCCATGGTGAGCCTCATCTGTTTTTTGATATAGTCCAAAAGCTATATTTTCCTTTATGAATTATTACCAACAAGGAATGTTTCAACATGAACTATTGCTTGGTTCTGGATTTTACAACAGTTAGTACTTCCGGTCTGACTGTTTTATGGAGCTACACACTCAGACAATCCTGTATACTAAGGATGAGCTACCTTAGTATATTCATTTTTATGGATTTTTTGAACTTGGTATTATATCAGTCTAGGTGACCACCTGGCACTGCTCTCCTGCACATACCTACTATCACTGACCCATTATTTCTGTGGACAGTACTGTCATCATAATACAGACCTGAGGTTATTTTCTACCTTGAAGATATTTTCTGAACTTATCTCCACATAGTATGTACCCAGAGGTGGGCACGGAATGGCCCTGGTCAACAGACAAGCACTTTTAGTTATTCTGAGAAAACACGGGATGTTGAGGCAGGTTAAGTAAAGTAGACATCTTTCATTTCATTATGCCAGCTAAAAATCTCTGCATGGAACATTCTTGAAGGCCATAGCACTTTATTGCACAGAATACATCAGTACTGTTATACAGTGTAAAATACAATCATGCACATGCAATAAACTGGAGTATCACAATTAGACAACAAGCACCAATGAGGAAGAGTGCTGAAGAAGGTCTGTTTTAATCCTGGGCACAAAACATGTCATTTGCATTGCACTACTAAAGGAGGGTATATGACCAGCTTCATAAAGGCACAAGTGATTATACCATCTGTTCATCTTGATATTCATAAGGTTTCAATACTGTGAATGGCTTTTTTAATAAGACACATATATTCCTTTGTGTAATGATTATCCATTGCTTTGGAAGCCTTTCTTTCTAAAAGCAATAGTAAATTTATTCTGAATTGTTGGAGAAATCAGGACACTCCATATACTTGCACTAAATTTCCCTAGAATAATTCACAGATACTTTTATTACTGGAAATATGAATTTAATTTCCACCTGGATAACCCACCTTCCTAAATGCATACAGAAATGTGAACATACTTTTCAAAGCATCAATTGCTTCAGCAGCTGATTCCCTTTCATGTTGGCTTTCTATACCAAAGTATGAAGCAAACACAAGCAGTATACACTGCAAACAGCAAACTAACAGACGTTTGACCTAATTAATCATTATTAATAATCTCCGACCTGCATTAGTAACTAGAGACCCGAAATTAAATGGAATATTTATATTTTTTGTCATTACAAAATGCCGCATAAAAAAATCTGGAAAGTCATTAGCGTGAGTGGATTTCAAGTTTACAGTTATTAGGGCTCAGTTTTGTTTCTCATGTATTAGTTTCAGGGGTTCCACATTCCTATCACGAGGACTGAAAACTGGATAAAGTCTAGCCGAGAAAGGGCTAACAAAGGTGTAGATGTGAGATCCGTAGTCAGCGTTGTAAAAGGAAAGTTGTCCTTCATCATAATCCAGATACACCAAGACTCTCCCATGTCTTCCAGTCACATGATTTATTTTTTGTCTGCTGCCCATTTGACAAGACATATTGTCACCTGACAGTAACAATAAAGTCCAAAATCCATTCTTGGGATTTATGTTGAAGTTCCCTTTTCTCTTGCAGGACTCTTGGGCTACTCCCAACATCCAGTTGGTCATGTTCTTTGTTTCCACCTTCCAGCAGTGCTTGCCTGATGTAAATCCCTCTGATCCCAGCACAAAAGGTTGATAATCAAATCTATCAGCATTGTCAGGGAGCTGTCTTTCTTTGTTAGCACATCTTATGCTGGTCCTGTCTTTAGAGACAATGATGTTAGAGTGTGCAGTCTTCGGGTCTACTGTCACTGGAGACAACGCTGTAAAATAAAACAGACCGCTGAAGTGAGCAAAGGGAAGCACCAGTTAGAAATCCACAAATACGAGCACAAGAAGGACCAATACCAGCTAAAAGCCTGAACGCAGGTTTATTGAGTAACAACAGACAGCGTTTTCGCTACAGAAAAAAGTAGCTTCTTCAGAGGTTTACAAAACACAAAATAACAAGATCCTTATAGCTCCGCTCCAACAGGGCTAATAATTACATCACTTCCGTTTATGCAGGAGCATCAACCAAGGATATAAATTCAAAATGCACTATTTAATAAAACAAAACAAGTCCTTACAAGCCAGATAAAATTTCATTATCTAGGTAAAACATTGTTGTTAATTAAACATAACAATTGAATCCTTATGTCTATGTCGCAAAGTTATTAAAACCACATTTAAATGTGCATAAGCACACTGTCGTAGTGCCTATTATTACACATTTGACATGGTCAGTATTTTATTCAGTGCTAACTCCATAGACAGAAGAATCTATGTACATCTCTAAAAACATATGCAACCTAACTCACATAAACACCATAAAGTATAAAAATTTTTTTATATATATATATATGTGTACAAGTGGAAAATATATAACTCTATAAAATACTAATTTAAGTATATACCCATGTACATAATTCAGCTATCAATTTTTGTATTTATTTGTGTTTATATTTCTATACTTTAATAAACTAACCTAACCAGCCATTTATTCACAATTCTCAAAAGCATTTAATTTCAAGAAATGGTTGGACCATAGCTAAAAGCCTAAAACTATTCAAACATTCGTAAAATAAATTCCCTGTCATTAGAACACTACTTTTAGTAGACAAAGGCTTAATAGGTAACAAGTTAGTCCCTAACATAGTTCTTATATAAGAACAAGACATAAGGTTAAACCTTATTATAACTACCATACTATCTCATATAAGATTTTAATTTCAAATATGGAGCTATATTACAGCTTTCATTTAAACCTGGGAAATTAAAGGCATCTAATTTTAGTTGCCATAATAATTCCCTGGTTTCTAGTATGATAGACGTCGGACCCCCTCTTACAGGTGTAGGTAAATGTTCAACCCCCATGAATTGGAATGAATGTCCTGGATAGTTCACTACGTGTTTAGCAAGCGCGTTTTCACATTTTGCATTTTTAATTGCATAGTTATGTTGGTAAATACGTTATTTAAACTTTCTATCTGTCTTACCAACATAAAATCCAGGGCAACAAGTGCAAAAAGCAATATAAATAATAGACATAGTATCACAGTTGATTCTGTGATTGATGTAATATTTATTGCCCAATACACTAAATGTACTCCCCGTCTTTATGTGTGAACAGTAATTGCATGCACCACACGTAAAAGATCCCTTAGATCTTCTACTCGCTGACGCTAAAGAGTAGGTTTGCAACAATTCCTTCATGTTTTTGGCTCTCCTAAACACTGTAAACGGTTTGTCACCCAATTTATTAACCACAGAAGCATATAAAGATAAGTAAAACCAATTTTTGTTTAAAATCTCCAAAATTGCCTTGCAATTCAAACTAAATGTCATAATGAATTTGCATGGCGGGTTCTTACTATCTGAAGCTCCTGTTAACATAGGAACCTCTATCGGTGAAGAAGTTGTAGACAAAAAAACATCATTCTGAGCATTATGCCTGTCAACTTGTGGTGGCGCACACAAAAGTGGTTTATAAAAACCATTATTTCTCTTTGCTGTGACCTCCACCATCAGGTCATCAATTAGCTGGTGTGGATAACCACGATTCTAAAAGAGCTCCCTTAGAAATTCACTTTCAAGGATGTAGTCATTTACATCACTACACATTCTCACCGCTCTCACCAGCTGCCCTTTTACAATTGCCTTTTTCTGTTTAAACGGGTGAGAACTGCTATAGTGAAGATAGGAATTTACGTAAGTGTCTTTTCTAAAAATAGTAGATTTCAAATAACCAGTGATGGCATCCCTAGAGAGTTTAACATCCAAATAATTAGCTTGCTTGGTGTCAAAATAATACGTAAATTTCAAAAAAGATGTTGTTGAATTTAAGAACTCTACAAACATATGAGCCATTAAGGCGTCTCCTTTGAAAAGTATAAACGCGTCGTCCAAAAAGCGTGTGTAAAAAACAATTTTGTCCTTCCAAGCCGGATTGTTAAAGACATAATGTCTTTCCCAGTATGCCATGAATAGATTGGCTACCGCTGCGCCGCACGGGGAGCCCATAACCACCCCTTTTTTCTGTAAATAAATATCTCCTTCAAAGGAGAAGAAATTAGAAGACAGTATAATGTCTAGTAATTCAGTGACATTATCTATGTCCCTTTTAGTGGCGCCTATGTCAAGCAGCAGAATTTCAATCCATTCCAAGGCCTCTAGATGTGGGATTGATGTATATAAATCCACCACATCGATGGTTAAGAAGTTAGTATGTTCATCAACTAACATAGCATTCATATCGGATAGGAAGGACCAGGAGTCTTTACATATACTCGGTATACATTTAACGTACTTAGCAAGCAACAAATCAACATATTTAGAACAAGAGTAAGTTGTGGAAGATCTACCATCAATTAAAGCTCTCATGGGCGGATCCCCAAGGTTCTTATGAACCTTGGGAATACCGAACATTACCGGTGTTTTGGGATACAATATATCGATATAGCCCAAAGTGTCTATATCTATTCTTCCTGATATAAACAGGTCCTTAAAGTAACCTCTTATTCTATTAGAACTACAATTCATTTCATTGATCGATGATAGCTCATAAGCATCAGTGTTTAACACTCTACACATTCTCTCAACGTACTCTGTCTGTTCAAAAATAGCTAGACCACCACCCTTATCTGGCTTGATGATCCTGACCGTAGATGCCCGCAACTTATTAAGGGCAACAATTTGGTCTTTAGAGATATTAAACTGGTTGGACTTGACCTTAGTGGTCTTAACAGCATGTCTAATATCGAGTTCACATGCATTCTTGAACATCTTTAATGCCACATGCAATGGCGGATTAAACACGCTTGGAAGCTTAAGTTTAGACAAAGATGGTGCAGGTGATTCATTAAACATTAATTTCAAATTAAGCCTCCTCACATAACATTTCAAGTCCAACAGAACTTTAGCAACATCACTCTTTACTGTTGGCACAAATGTGTTACCTAATGCCAAAAGTTCTACCAGCTCAGGCTCTAAAGTAAGCAAGGAGAAATTATATATGGTTATATATGAAGCAAACACAAGCAGTATACACTGCAAACAGCAAACTAACAGACGTTTGACCTAATTAATCATTATTAATAATCTCCGACCTGCATTAGTAACTAGAGACCCGAAATTAAATGGAATATTTATATTTTTTGTCATTACAAAATGCCACATAAAAAAATTTGGAAAGTGATTAGCGTGAGTGGATTTCAAGTTTACAGTTATTAGGGCTCAGTTTTGTTTCTCATGCATTAGTTTCAGGGGTTCCACATTCCTATCACGAGGACTGAAAACTGGATAAAGTCTAGCCGAGAAAGGGCTAACAAAGGTGTAGATGTGAGATCCGTAGTCAGCGTTGTAAAAGGAAAGTTGTCCTTCATCATAATCCAGATACACCAAGACTCTCCCATGTCTTCCAGTCACATGATTTATTTTTTGTCTGCTGCCCATTTGACAAGACATATTGTCACCTGACAGTAACAATAAAGTCCAAAATCCATTCTTGGGATTTATGTTGAAGTTCCCTTTTCTCTTGCAGGACTCTTGGGCTACTCCCAACATCCAGTTGGTCATGTTCTTTGTTTCCACCTTCCAGCAGTGCTTGCCTGATGTAAATCCCTCTGATCCCAGCACAAAAGGTTGATAATCAAATCTATCAGCATTGTCAGGGAGCTGTCTTTCTTTGTTAGCACATCTTATGCTGGTCCTGTCTTTAGAGACAATGATGTTAGAGTGTGCAGTCTTCGGGTCTACTGTCACTGGAGACAACGCTGTAAAATAAAACAATAATTTACTTTAGTTTTCTAACAATAAACATTTATAAATAAAAAAAAACAATTCTGTCATTATCATTCAACTTCATATTGAAGCACTAACATATAACAAAAAATAAGATGTTTAGCAGAGAAAAAAAAAGAGCAGGCTTTATTTAAAGGGTATGTGGACACCTTTCCATACACCTTTTTAATGCTACATTTTAACAGTATCCACATTATAGCTGTGAAGTTGTAATTTACTTTGTAAATTTTTATTCTATTTTCTCCTACCTGCCTATTTTCTCTGTATGGCTATTCTGCTTGTCCATATCCTCAGAATGATGTCAAGGCAGGTATCTGCCAAGGGTTACAGTGCTTACAGAGTTTTTCAGCAAATAGTCAGGCAGGTGACAGTGAAATGAAATTTCACTTTTCATCAAATATCTGATGTGTTATCTCAAGTGCAGGAAAAGCTTTTGCTTATTGGGCTGATTGCTCTTTTGTGCAGTTGTGTAACCCTAGATATATTATATATATGTAAAGGGAAGTGGGGGCAAAGGCACCCACATCAATGCATTTTTGTGTGTGTGTCTATGTTTGTGTGTGTATGAGTGTGTGTGCATGTGTGTGTGTGTGCGTGCGTGTGTGCATGTGTGTGTCTGTGTGTGTGTGTGTGTGTGTGTGTGTGTGTGTGTGTGTGTGTGTGTGTGTGTGTGTGTGGCTTTTTGGTGATATGAAGTACAGGGATGAATTCCTTGCATTTGAAATTGTGTCTGTGTGTATATACTATGCTGTCCATTGTTACATAATCAATGTTTTAGGCTCATTGTGTGATAGCTGACTTTTGTGTTAGTTGAAATTTGGGAATATAATTTGGGCAGGATATTGCAACCTTTGGCAAAACATTTTAGGTATTATGAGTAATGAAGACCAAGTTAGTTAATCTGATGTGAAGTCATTTATTTATGTTATGGTTCCATTACTGAAGCATGTCATATATTTAATGACAAATTAAAGCATTGTACCTGCAATATCTGACTGACAGTGTACCGTTACGAGGAGTATGGGTACATATATAATGTAACCTGTGTACTAGTGCAGATGCTGACTATGGATGCATAAATAATGTAATCTCTGTACTAGCACAGATACTGACTATGGACACATAAATAATATAACCTGTGTACTAGTGCAGATACTGAGTATGGGCATATAAATAATGTAACCTGCATACTACTGCAGATACTGAGCATGGGCACATAAATAATGTAACCTATGTACTAGTACAGATACTGAGTATGGGTGCATAAATAATGTAACCTGCGTACTGCTGCAGATACTGAGCATGGGCACATAAATAATGTAACCTATGTACTAGTGCAGATACTGAGTATGGGCATATAAATAATGCAACCTGTGTACTAGTGCAGATACTGAGTATGGGTGCATAAATAATGTAACCTGCGTACTGCTGCAGATACTGAGCATGGGCACATAAATAATGTAACCTATGTACTAGTACAGATACTGAGTATGGGCATATAAATAATGCAACCTGTGTACTAGTGCAGATACTGAGTATGGGTGCATAAATAATGTAACCTGCGTACTGCTGCAGATACTGAGCATGGGCACATAAATAATGTAACCTGCGTACTGCTGCAGATACTGAGCATGGACACATAAATAATGTAACCTACGTACTAGTTCAGATATTGAGTATGGGTGCATAAATAATGCAACCTGCGTACTAGTACAGATATTGATTATGCGTGCATAAATAATGTAACAAGTGTACTAGTGCAGATTGTGATGATGTGAGGTATTGCCAGCTATGCCAGGAGAAGTAGGGCAGTGGATGTGTAACATGTGCCAGCATAGCTAGCTGGAATTTTGTAAAGATTTATGTCATTTGTACATCAAACTGATTTGTACAAATACTTGTGTTGAAAATGTATTTGTAAAGTTGCTTGTATTAAAATGTATCAACAGTGTGTCTTGCTGGACAGAAGAAGAAATATACATGTATTATTGTAACTGTTGAAATATATATATTGTAACAAAAGATACTGGAAGGGAAGTGGTTAATCACAGTCCAACTGTAGCTAACTTTGAAAAAATGTTCTGAAATTAAATGACCTGGTTTAGGTCATAACAATTGTATCTTACAGTTCTCAATGCAGCCAGAGACAAAAAGTCTGTACTAGGAAGCTTCCAGTTTGTCTTTGGAGTGAACTAATTGCTACTCTGATAGGGTGGAGGTTTGAAATTGTTTTATGACTTCCAGAAGCTGCAACAGATCTTAGCAAGCTCTGTGTGTGTGTATTATTCACACATATGTGCTAAATCCTGGCAGCTTCTAGCCAAGTGGATAGCATGGCAACCAGAAGTCAGATGACCAGATATATGTGATGCCATTCTGTAATCCATCACTAAAATAATGTTTTAATACTAGCTGAGTCAGAAGTCTCAGAGCAGACTATTCTTGGAACCTAAAAAAGAAGGACCCCTCACCTACTTCATCTTGCCTTGCTCTTGTAAGTGACCAGGGAATAGTAATTCTTTAGATCAGTCAGGAAAATATAGTGAGATTAGTTAAGTATTGTTTTTCTGCATCTATGAGAATCTATTCATCTGTGTTATTTTAATATTTCCTGTGATTAAAACTATGGCGTTTATTGTAAATAGATAGATACTTAGGATTTTCATGCTCTTTTATTATTTATTATTAAATATATTTAAACTTTTCACTTTGGCTGGTCCTTTGGAGAATATTTTAATCTCTGAGAGTACTTACATATATTTGGTGACAGTTCTGGCCACTCCTGAAAGCCTCATTGTTGGTCCAATTACCATTTGCATTAATATTAATTTCACTCAGTATAACTGAATAGCCTTGCAAGAGCCATAGACTAGCTGACTGTGGAGTGTCTGGTGGCAGTAACTACCATATAGTCTGGGCAGAGTAGGCATAGCTAGACATCTGTGCCAGCCTTTCCCAAGGGTGTGTGTGTGTGTGTGTGTGTGTGTGTGTGTGTGTGTGTGTGTGTGTAAAAGTCAAATCACAAAGAGGGTGGGTGTCAGCTGCTTGACGCAGGGACACAAAGCACTGGTTTTACAGTGAGAGTGCTGGAGGACTTGGCTTGGACACTCAGCTGAGGACTCAGCTCCATATCTGTGCCAGTGGGGACTCTCATTGGTGACCTGGAGGGAGTCAAAGAGAGAAATCCAGACCCTGAACTGAATATGTTCCCTGTGTGCTTGTAAGGGAAAGTGTGTTTGATGCAGAGATCTGCATCTGGAAATAATGTGTGTATCTATTCTCCTCACAGTGAATGTTCCCCACAGGTACCAGTGGTGAGGATTGAGGCTTCTTGATTACTAGCTCTGAGGAGGAACATCACACAGATATTTAGTATGGGTATATAAATAATGTAACCTGCAAAACAGTACAGATATTGAGTATGGGTACATAAGTAATGTAACCTATGTACTAGTGCAGATATTGAGATGTTAGGGTATGGTAAAATATCTTCTTTTTCTTGTGTCACCTATCTAAGGAAATTGGACAGAGGTGTTCTTAACTACATAAAAAACACACAAACATATGCCTTCTATACTACAAACAATAATATAACCATGTATATAGTAAGGGGACAATTCCTAACTTCATGAGATTGTTACTTCAGTTTCTGCAGTGTGTCTCATTCCAACCACAAACTATGCTGGTCCCATAATGATTCTAGATTCTCCACCTAGGACTAACTACTTTGTTTTAGAATGTTTTAGTTATAAGCTCCAAATGTAGCATATTTCTAATTCAGTATACAGTGAATCAATCTACAGAGCATGATTTACTTAACACTTGAAATGGTGAATTCTGGAGCATTAAGTATCCAGTACAAAGACTTACTATATCATGCTTTGTCACTTTGCCGTACTGACTGCTGGTAGCCACACTATCTCAATTTACACAGTGCATACAATTGCCTCAGAAAGTATACAGGTGGAGGAGGGGTTGACTCACCGAATTGCTGCATTGTTCCCTTAACAGGGCTTATGCAATCTGATCTAAATGTGCTCAACCTGCACAAGGACTCTTGCACTCCCTGGTAAGGCAGGAGGTAGACTATGCAGCTCAGCACTGACCTCAGTCTGCACACATTTGCT
This sequence comes from Protopterus annectens, assembly GCF_019279795.1. Lineage (NCBI taxonomy): Eukaryota > Metazoa > Chordata > Ceratodontiformes > Protopteridae > Protopterus > Protopterus annectens. Next base: position 1,522,654,926 of record NC_056744.1, read on the forward strand.
CAGCACTGACTGCAGCCTGAACACTTTTACTCAGCACTGACCTCAGCCTACACACTTTTACTCAGCAATGACCGCAGCCTGTAGACTTCGCTTTTACTCAGCACTGATCACAGCCTGCACACTTTTGCTCAGCACTGACTGCAGCCTGAACACTTTCACTCAGCACTGACCTCAGCCAACACACTTTTACTCAGCAATGACCGCAGCCTGTAGACTTCACTTTTGCTCAGCACTGACTGCAGCCTGTACACTTCACTTTTACTCAGCACTGACCACAGCCTGCACACTTTTGCTCAGCACTGACTGCAGCCTGAACACTTTTACTCAGCACTGACCTCAGCCTACATACTTTTACTCAGCAACGACCGCAGCCTGTAGACTTCACTTTTGCTCAGCAGTGACTGCAGCCTGTACACTTCACTTTTACTTAGCACTGACCACAGCCTGCACACTTTTGTTCAGCACTGACTGCAGCCTGTATAAGTTTTACAGCATTAACTGCAGCCTGCACATTTTTGCTCAGCACTGACCACAGCCTGTACACTTCATTTTTGCTCAGCACTGACCTCAGCCTGTACACTTCACTTTTGCTCAGCATTGACTGCAGCCTGCAGACTTTTACAATTTTCCTGCAGGCAGCCAACTGTATTTGCTTTGATATAGTCAAGGTGATAGTGTTCAAGTCTCACTACAGACACAGTGGTGCTGCTGAAATCCCCCCACTGTCTGTCACCAAAGAGTGGCACTGCTAAAACACTGAGCTTTATACCTTACTCAAGTTTAAAATATTCTACAAGCTAGCCTATCCCTGCAAACTATCAGATATCCACCTATATGATACATTGCTTCTACTCTGTTATTCCTTATAGTCTGATGCTAAAAGCAATCTCATTGGCCATCCCAGCTGTGTGACTATGTGGATTTGTGGAAAACTGGTGGTGGGGATGCAGATGACTGATTCCTACAAATCTGAGTCCTGGCTCCTCTGAGTTTTCCAAAACTGGAAATTCTGGGGAATTGGTATAATGTGCATTTACCTAAGGGAATTACTGCAATCCAATCCAATGTTACATATTTTCACTTAACATAAAGCTCTTGCTTAATCTGTAAGTGGGGCTTTCACAGTTGTAGGCCTGAGAAAGGAACAGAGGTATTCATACTGAGTGAATGTGGTCCAGTAAGAAAAAAATGTTTAGTTAGCACTAGGCCTTCATGGACAATGTCACTCCATCTGAGTTGGACTAGCTTATAACCTGAGATTCTTACTTAGTACAAAAGAAGAAGCAGTTATTTCAAATACTGGGTAGAATATGGTGTGTAATTCACAAAAATGACCTAAGTGTTTGTGATTTAGAGTGTGCATTTCATAAATACAGAATATATTTCTATATCATTTGTCAGTTTGCAGTCTAGCTTCAGGCTTGGCCTAACATCTAGCTGGATTTGACAGTCATACTGCTGATAATCTTTAACTTTTTACATTTTTTTTTCTGCTACTGCATTTCATGTTTCCTCTGTCTTTGTCACATTAATGTCCATTGTCAGAACTGGTCTTGGTCACAGGCATGAACCTGTGTTTTGTGTTTCATTTGGTCACATCCCACTCATTGATAAACCTTATCATCTTTGCCGTTTCTCTATTGAGCATCATGCATCCTGATAAATACCCTTCTCTGCGGAGTACTTTTGAAACAGTTTCACCTACTAAGGATAACTGTTCCACCTCATACACTTCTTTCTTATAAATGCTTGCAAAAACGCACCTAAATAATTTAATAGCATAATGTTATATCCTGTTTGCAAACGTATCAAGGCAGAAGTATATCTTAATATGATATCCATTAATGCATAAAGGCTATGATACCTCACATATCCTATATATTAATTTACATGACAGTTTTCTTGTTAGTTTTTATTTATTTATTTATTTTTGGCTCATATCGGACTGCTGACGTCAGTTGTCTATCCTTCCAGTGAATATACAATATTAAGAGTCAACTGTTTCCTATACCCACGGTAGTGGTGCTGCGGTAGCGTTGTCGCCTCACAGCAAGACATTGTCTTGTTCAATTCTCAGCTAGGGCGTCTTCTGTGTGGAGGCATGTGTGAATGAGCGTACCTTCGTTGAAGGTTGTGCGTTAGGATTGGTAACTCGGCACGTAAAAATCCACTACTAAACATAAGTGGACCAGAGTTCCGCTGTGGCGACCCCTAACCAGGATAAGCCAAAAGACACAACAAAAGAGTCAGCTGTTTCCTACTGGGGAGGGGGCAAGGGGAAAAGGTTAAAGCTGGCTAAGGTCCTGTTGCAATTCACTGCAGGGGAATTTCTTATTTTTGTACTACCTCATATGAAGAAACAAGAAATTAGGAGGAAAGAGAAAAGTAAGAAATGTGCATGTGTATTTCCATTTTTCATGCACAGTTGTCTACTACAGCTACTGGAGATTCTCCAGTACCATTGACGATTTTTGCTGCTTTCATTCCAGGTCTTTGTTATAGAATAGAATAGCACAAACCAATCAGCAGCTAAAAGAAATGAACCCAGGAAAAGGAAATAAACATTACGTCTCCTTCTGGCTTTTAAAACAGGTTTCAAGGGTACAAATTCATTTAAGCCTAACCCCATATGAGAACGTAGTTTGGCTAGCCATCTTGCTTCACATCTCTCTGTTTCATTTTCAGTGTTGTCTAACCTAGCATTGTCATATATAACATCTAACACGATAAAAGAAAACCTATGTGCATTACCTTGCATCTGAACATATTTAGCTCATGCACTGACAGTGTTATCTTTATTTATACAATATATATATGATCTCTAATACATTAATGAAACTGACTGTTGGTTTTGCCAACATAAAATTAGCTGCATTGCTCACAGTTAGCTAAATAAACAACATTCATGGTGCCACAGTTAGCCATAACATTTAAAAAATATTTCTTCCGTCTGTGGATGAAAAAACTCATTAGCCTCTTTGACATACTGACAGAAATTACAAATGCCACATTTTTTGGTACCCTCTCTCCATAGCCCAACTTGTCCTGATAATACAACTTCTTCATCTTTTCCTGGTTAGGGGTCGCCACAGCAGATCACCTGCCTGCTCATGATTGGCAGTGGAGTTTTATGGTGTTGAGTTGCCAGCCTGGTGCCCAACCTTCCACAGAAGGCACACACGCACACTCACACCTAGGGCCAACTTAAAGTGTCCATACAGCATGTCTTTGGGAGGAAACCGGTGCACCCAGAGGAAACCCACGTGACCACAGGGAGGACATGCAGACTCCATACAGAAGGCACCCCAGCTGAGGAGTGAACCGGAGAACCTCTTGCTGTAAGGCGGCAACGCTAACTGCTGCACCATTGCGGCCGCCCTTGTCCTGATAATACAACAAACTCTTTAAATTCACCATATTCTTGTAATAAAACTTAGGAGATGTGCCAACTAATGCTTCAATACATAAATCAGAATTTAGAATATGCCAGTTCTTTTTAATTACATTAGTGACCTTATTTATGTTGCTGGAAAAAGTCATAGAGACTCTTAAGATGTTGTCCCTTCTAACTTGTCTATGTGGGTCTTGGGTGGGATAATATTAGAGTATGTTGCATGATTTTTTTTTTTTTTTTTTTTTTTAGTTTTACCGTTTATTTAATTTTTCATTATAGTTGTATTCATAATATGATGTAACTGTAGGTACTAAGCATGAATTTACATATGGCTGCAAAGCGTTATAGGTAAGAAAAATAGTTTCTCTCTGAAGGTGAGCAACTTCTTACTTGCATTCTTATTTACATTGTGGTTTCACTTGTACATCATCACGTTAATTCTCAATGAAAGGTATCTCATCTGTGAAAAATATTTGGCAACTTGTTTTTCTAGCAAGTAAAAAGCAACTACTGATGCATTTATCTTGAAAATAATGTAGCTTAAACATAAGTTTAGGTAGAGAGGGTATGTGGGTCGAGTCTTTCTTGATGTCATGGCAGGGATTTTGAGCTCTGAGAAAAAATTCAAGTGGCTGTCTTTATAAATAAAATAAAATACATACATTACACACATTTTTTATCAAAACTGTAAAATTTGTTATTGTATATAGTAAAAAGGCTATATCCAACTCCAAATGTTTGTTTATTAGACCTGCATCAGAACATGACCAATGCACTTTATTTTTCTCTGAAGTTCTTGACTGAAGTCAGAAAGTGTCATTCAGTGGTGTGAGAATGGTGATGTCCCTAACTATATGATGACGCCGTCCTCATTTGCCCACCAACCTTAGAATGCAGCACCTGCTTTCTTACCTGGCCCAAGTATCACTGCACTGCTTGTTTCCATCGCATCCCCTCACTCTCTCCTCTAGAACAGAGAGGTAGACATTGCCTTATCATCCTCCCACCATTACCTCCTCCACTATCTGGACTGTTAATCACACCCACATCTTCTGGATTACAGTCAGACCTTCATCCCTGAATACTAAGGAGCAGACTTTCCTGATGTTTATTTACAGGATAAATGAACACAGTCATACTCTGTTTCTGCATTTTATGGAATGAGAAGAAATGGCTTAGAACAATGCAAACTGCATTATTTCCTCAACACATTATTAATGATATGATATTTAAGATTTGTATCTTTTCTCAGAAATGTTTCTATACGGGCTTAAGTGCTACACTGAAGTAACTATTTACCTAGAAATTATTCATACTGAACTGTTTTAAGTGTTGTTATAACAGTTGTTTTAAAAACTAAAATGTGTTCTGCACACATCTGTGCCTGGGTCATGACTGAAAAGGGTCAAGTCACTAGTTCACTTACCCGGTAAACAAATCGAAAGACAGATAGCTGGATAGATACATAGAAAGATAGACAGATAATCATTTGATATTATATGTGACTATTATATATGTTATACAAGTAGAAAACCCTGCCATTTGTCACGCCCAGTTCAGCTCCATAACCTACTCTCACGCAGTCTTTATTCATTCTTACATTCACTTTGTATTATTTTCTGTTTTCTCCTCTAAGATGTTTCTGCTTCCCTTTGTTCTTCACTGTTTCTCATATTGCTAGCTTCTGCATAACTATTTCTAACCTAAAAGGCCTTATATTATACTCATGTGGTTAACTAGGTCTTGCAGGTGGAATACCTTACACTAAAAGTTAATGCATGTGATGATGCAGTAATGAAACCATACCTCTCACCTGCCTAAATGATTCCACAGAACATCAAGATTTTTGCCTCTCATTTCTGGAAGTCATCCATTATTTTTACTCTTTGTTAGCGCATTAGTATGGCGCTTGTACAGTCTATTTATGTAGCGCCTTCTATGTGTTCTTTTTTATGTAATTGAGTATGTTGATGTTCAACATTGAAGCATAACTTACCACATTTTTAAATACTTGTTTTATTTTTTAAATACCTTTTATTAAATTAGTCCTGCACGATTTACGTACCGGACAAGTTGTATTCAAAGCGCTGTCTCGCGCTATTTGGTTTTTTCTCTGAAGAAGCTTCCTTACTAAGGACGCGAAAACGCTGGATGTGTTTTGTGCAATAATAAACTGAGCGTTAAGACTACGAGTGGCGGTTTTCTTCCATCAGCATTGGGTCTTTTGGTGTACTAGTCTGTTATCGTTTTTGCTTGTTCTTTCAGCGGTTTACTATTTGTGGTCCCAGCACTTATGGAGAGCCCTGCCACGCCGGCTGTGTTTGGTAACACAAACGCTGAGACAGCCGATGTTTCTTTACTACTAGTGCAAATTACACAGAAGATTGAGGCACTAAACAGTCGCTTTCAAAACCTTGAGGATATTTGTTTTTCACATAGAAGGTCTAATACAAACAGTGTCTGTAATCGTGAGATGTTGAACATTGCAGCGATTGATACCCAAGGTTCTATACCACCAGGACAACCGTATAGAACCATAGGATCTACCTCGGCAAATAATAACTCAACTGTTGCCGGCTCCCAAGGACTAACAGACAACAGTCCAGCTGGAAACAACGAGGCACTTATTGGCGAGGGGGCAATTAAAGACTGGATAAACAACACAGGTGACTTTTTCTCTTTTAATAAGTTTAATATTGACTCTTCGTCGGTGCGGAATGCTGGAGCGGCTGCAGAGCCAACTGTTTCTTTAACTGAAAAGTTAAAATTGCTGGATGTTAAAACTCTAAAATTACGTAAACTCCAATTGGAAGTGTCGTATTTCAGACAATGTATTTCAGATGGCATTATTCCCAAGGGGTTGAGATCGAACTTTTCCCCGTCTTCCATCATTAACAGCAATGCTTTTTTGACTGATTTGAAAAATTTGTTTCAGATTCAAGGAATGCAGTTAATGGAATTGCTTGTTAAACACTATGAGGAGATAGTTAAATGTCTTACAGATGAGATTTGTTTACTCGATGCTGAAATCAAAAGTGATGTAGCATTTGTAAAAATTAAATTTGACCATTCGCGTATTTTTTCTAGTATTGATTCGTATATGGTCAAGTTAAAGGTGAACAAATCCAAGAAGCTTTACAGGGATAGGCTCACTTATTCAAAAGATGATGCATTTCCTAACTTAACAGCTAGGACAGCTAAGAATAGGGTCAGTGGAACAGAACAAATAGAAGCTGAGTGTATAGAGGGGCATGATATTGTGGACAATGCCTCTGACAACCCCCGGTCAGCTCAACCTTTACGTAGAAGCAATAGAAATGTGAATAGAGGACAGAACAAAGGGGTCAGTACTCATACAGAAAACCCTGGACCATCCAATGATGATGGTGGAAACAACTTTCACGAACAGGGTAATTTTTTAGGGAACAAGAACAAACAGAGACAATACAAAGGGAACAAGAATTGGAAGTAGAGAGTTGTGTTGGTTACAGTCCACCCCCTGGCTGCCCTAAGATTGTCTCAAACAGTAAAGGAGATTTCCTAATTTACAATTTTTCAGGACTAGACTTGGAACCTGAACTTGTCGAGCTACTGGCCCTAGGTAACACTTTCGTACCATCTAAAAAATGTGATGTAGCTAAGGTACTTTTAGACCTAAAATGCTACACGAGAAAGTTAAATCTGAAACTTTTATTTAGTGGTACAGAACTCCCTCAAGATAACAGATTGAGAGCTCCTAGTGTCTTTAACCCCCCATTAAATCTGACATTGAAAATTTTCGAGCATATGTGTGAGCTCGACATAAGACATATGGTGGAAACAAGTAGGGCTAACTTTAACAAGTTCAATATCACCAAAGAACAACTGTCAGCCCTAAACTCCTTACGGTTTGCCGGAGTAAGAGTTATAAAACCTGACAAGGGTGGCGGGTTGGTCATTTTTGAGAAACAAGATTATTGTGAACGTATGTTTAAGGTTTTGTCCTCTCCGTCTTACAACAAATCTTCCATTAATGAGATGAATGTGGGCTCGAAAAGAATTAGAGGTTACTTTCGTGACCTATTCATTAACGGCAGGATTGATGAGGACACCTTTAAATACATAGATATATTATTCCCTAGAACACCATTGATGTTTGGTATCCCCAAGGTTCATAAAAACCTTGGGGACCCCCTCATTGATGGACGGGCCTCTGTTACTTATTCATGTTCTAAATATATAGATTCCCTTTTAAGAAAGTATGTTGACCAAATACCAACCATTTGTAAAGATTCGTGGTCCTTTTTGACTGATATTAACAATTTTGGGGAAGTAAAAGGTAACAACTTATTAACAATAGATGTTGTTGACTTATATACATCTATTCCCCACTTAGAGGCCTGTGAATGGATCGAGCTTCTTTTGATTGATCTAGGTGCTTCTCCTAACGAAATTGATAATATCACAGAAATTTTAGACATAATTTTGACGTCTAATTTTTTCTTGTTTGAAAATGAAGTTTACATCCAGAAAAAAGGGGTAGCGATGGGCTCCCCTTGTGGTGCTGCTGTAGCCAATTTAGTAATGGCTTTTTGGGAGAGGAAGTATGTAATTAACAACTTGGAGTGGAGTAACAAAATCTCTTACTACACCCGCTTTCTGGATGATATGTTTTTGTTGTTTAATGGTAATGCCAGTGAAGCTGATAACTTTGTAACTTACTTAAACAGTACTACTACCTTCCTGAAGTTTACCTACAATTTCAACATTGATGTAATTAACTTTCTTGATGTCAAATTGTCAAAAAATAAGGAAAATGATTTGTTCAGTTCAGTTATATATAGGAAAGACACTTACATCAATTCATTTCTTCACTTTTCTAGCTCGCATCCTATGAGACAAAAAAGAGCTATTGTCAAAGGACAGCTCGTCAGAGCTGTCCGTATGTGTAGTTTACTTGAAGACTTCACTTCTGAATGTGAGAACCTTAAAGATTTCTTTCTAAATAAGGGCTATCCAAGTTCTCTGATAGATGACTTGACTAGTGAAGTTACCCATAAAAGATCTAGTGGTTTTTATAAACCCCTCTTGTCATCTATTCAGCTACTTTCTTGTGAAGAGTTAACACCTGTTGAAAACTCAGGAATCAGTGTTGTTAACACTATTGATGCCCCCAATAACAACTTAGCCTATAGTTTTATTAGTACATTTAATGTTAACAGTGGCCAGATTTGTGATATTTTAAACAAGAACTGGTCGTGTATAACTACTAATAGTTTTCTATTAGAAAAACTTGGGGAAAAACCACGCTTTGTCTTCAGGAGAGGACAAAATATCAAGGATCTCTTGCAAGTTAGCACGGCCGATACTAATTCAACCAGATTAAAAGGTTCTTTCGCATGTGGCTTTTGTAAATATTGCATTTACATTAAAACAGGCAGTTTCTGTTCTGCAGGTAGTTGCAACAAAAAGTTTTTCATTACACATAGGATTGATTGCAACACCAAATCAATTGTCTATGCAGCATATTGTGCTTGCTGTCCCGCCTTCTACATTGGGAAGACCGATAGAAGGTTTCGGGACAGGATATATCAGCACAATTATGCTATTCGAACTAAGAATATTGAAAATGCATTAGCTAAACATATTGTTTCATTCCCAGGCCATTCGTTTCTATTTATGGGTATAGATCATCTACCTGAATCACATAGAGGAGGACCCCTTTCTCTAAGTTTAGAGGTTCGTGAACTTCTTTGGCAACTTAAAATTAATGCCTTTAAAAATCCAGGCTTAAATGATAGCTGCAACATCACACCATTTTTGAAATTAAAATCGTATATGAGGTGACATTGGCTTTCATTGTTCCCCAAGAGGTTCTTTACTTTCAGGGGCATACCTCATTTGGAGTTGTTCCTTAGAAAAATTTTTAAGGTTAAGTGCATAAACCTTTCATACTCAAAAACAGAGCAATTAATTTTGAGTGGATATGTGTTAGATTAGTGATAAGGTATTCTTTCACTCTATACTTACTCGTTTTTGATACACTTGATATTGTACAAGTATGTTTGATAGTTTTTTAATAGACTGTCTTTTTAATCTATTGAGAAATCTAACATTGGGATTGTGTTTCCCATTATTGTTATTTTATTTAATGATAACTAACTATTTTTACCCTTTGTTAGCGCATTAGTATGGCGCTTGTATAGTCTATTTATGTAGCGCCTTCTATGTGTTCTTTTTTATGTAATTGAGTATGTTGATGTTCAACATTGAAGCATAACTTACCACATTTTTAAATACTTGTTTTATTTTTTAAATACCTTTTATTAAATTAGTCCTGCACGATTTACGTACCGGACAAGTTGTATTCAAAGCGCTGTCTCGCGCTATTTGGTTTTTTCTCTGAAGAAGCTTCCTTACTAAGGACGCAAAAACGCTGGATGTGTTTTGTGCAATAATAAACTGAGCGTTAAGACTACGAGTGGCGGTTTTCTTCCATCAGCATTGGGTCTTTTGGTGTAGAAGTCATTCATTGATCACTTTGCAGTATTCATTACATATGGGAAGTACCCTGCCAAGGATGCCATATGTCCGGTTAGCAAACCAAAGTTTAGGCGACTTCTTCTTGTATTGCACATTCAACGCATGCCTAAAGCACAAGATTGAGAAGTAGTAGATAAGGGACATATGGATGTGAAAATCTTGACAACTTTCTCTCCACCAGCCTGAACAAGTATACTTCATTTTTGCTTTGGTCTGTCAGCTGTATGGCCTGTCCCAGTTTCCATTATGTTGGGGCACATAAGTATATATATATATATATATATATATATATATATATATATGTGTGTGTGTGTGTGTGTGTGTGTGTGTGTGTGTGTGTTGGAGAAGACTTCCTCTTTCATTTATTTCCTGGCCAGAATCTAGTATTTTCACATCAATTTAGAGGGGTATATATGACTGTGGGAGGCAGATACCATACAGAGACAGTCACACTAAATGTTTGTTCTGCTTAGGATAAAGCCACAATTACAAAGCATGCTGCTAGAGAAAAGAAACATAAGGCAAAGCATTGTTCACCTTCTTCTCCTTCTGCTGTTTAGGGACCCACAGAAGTAGTGGTATGGTTTCGCCCAGGGCATTTTATGGCAATTATGTCTCTGGAGCTTCCTCAGTTTTTAGTATCATTTTCTTCTTATTTCTGCCCTCTCAGGAGAGACAGAATTACATCCTTTGAAGTGGAAGAATCAAAATCTGCATTGGATCGTTTATTTTATTTCTCTGAGATTCAGTCACCTGTTGGTTTTAAATAAGAAGATGATGATACTCTGCCTCCAAACTTTCTTTTGGAGACAATATATTAAAGATGATACAGCGCTTCCTATGGGAAGGTAGCAGGTGTCTGATATTTAGAAAAGGTAATGTGACTTGTGTATGTGGAAGTCCCCAAACTCTGTGATATTCTACTGGTTTTATAAGCCCTGCAGGATACTTTTACCACTGCATTTTTAAATCTTGAATTGTAACCCCTGCACTAAAGCAATCTGTCAGGTTTTACAAAGTTCTAGACATCCACAAATTCTTGTATAAAATACCTTCTTTAGACCCTGCAGTGAATGCTGTGGATTCAGCCAATCCTGACATGCTACTTCCATTGGTTAATGCCCTGCTCAAAGATAAAGCCAGTTGAGATATGGACACCTCTGCTACACTGTCATCATTGGCCACAAAGTATAAAATCCAAATGAATAGGTATATTTTTCTCATTATGACAGATGTGAATAAACCCCACTCTGATGGACATCCTGCATATCCACAAAAAAAAGGCACCAGAATTACCCATTCTAAAGACTTAAACCTTGCCTGTGATATAAATAGGACCTGCAGGAGAGATAGGTATGCATCCCAGAGACTACCCCGTGTATGGAACAGGCTCCCCATCCATGTTAATCAGAGTTCCTCCCTAACCCAATTCAAGTACAACTTGGACAGTTGGATGGGAAACCAGAAATTCAAACCTGATTTGGCACTTATGTCTCTAATGAACACATGCAACCTGTAAATGGTTTGTCTCCCAGGCCCATGCTTACACTTATCAAGGGTATCAGAACTTGTCAGAGATATGGGACACATGGCTAGGCTTAAAAAGGCCCTTCTAGTCATTAGCCTAGTTAACACCTGTGAACACCTATAAATTTCTGAGTGACATTTTTGAATCAGATAATAAAACTTCACTATCATCTTTTTTAATTCCACTACTCAAGTAACTAGGCACTCTCTCAGATGCAGTTTCCAGAGCTGCAGCTACTGCTTCTGTCTTATGAAGGTACTCTTGGCTGAAGCTCCAATCCCTACCTAAAATTGTCAAAAGCAATTATTAGATGGCCCTCAAGGATAAGGAAACCCTTTTTTGAATATGCTGCTGTGGAAATATTTAAAAGCCTGCAATAGTGAGGCAACTTCATGCAGGACTTTAAACAAATTTTACTCTCTCCTTTACCTTAGTTCCAGAGAAATTACCCTTCCAAGGCTGCCTCCTCCTTTTTTGGAAAGAACAGAAACAACAGAAGACAAGGGTAAAAAGTTTACTAAAAAGAAGTTCCAGGAAAAGTCTACGCCAGACTTCAAAGGAGCAAAGGGTTTCTTTCCAAGGACTCCTATTTTTTCCCATTTTCAAGGAATGATTCCATCAGGGAACTATAGAATCAACAGAAAAAAAGTATTATTTAGCACTTTTCTTAGCTCAGAGAAAGAAGGGCACTTGGAAACCTAACCTAGATCTATCAGTCCTAAAGACCTTCCTAGGGGTTCCAAAGTTCAAAATGCAGTCTCTTCAAACATTGCTCCCTGTGATTCTTCCTCAAGGCCTTTTGACTACCTTGGACCTCAAAGATGCATGCTTTCATGTTCCCATCCAACAAGAACATAGGAAATACTTAATATTTTGTGCATTACAATTTCACTTTCATTTTTCTCTTTTACTCTTTGATCTTTTCACAGTCCCAAGGATATTCACTAAATGCCTAACCCTAGTCATTACCTTTTGCAGACTCCATGGTATTCATATCTATCTCTGTCTAGACAATCGTCTTCTCCAAGCTTCTTCTTCAAGAGAAACTTAACCTAGATCTCAAGTTCACTATGGACCTTTTTCTTCACATAGACTTTATAACAAACCTGAAAGTCTGTACTTCTGTCAATTCCAGATCTGATCTTTTTAGGTTGCCATCTCAACACTGTCTCCATGATGGTATTTTTTTCAACAAGACAACATACAATTTCTGATTACTTACTTCCAGTCTCTCCTAACCCTAACTGACCTCACCAAGAAATATATTGAGAATGCTGGGGTCTGTGGCTTCATGTATAAACATAATACCTTTTGCCAGACTCCACATGAGGAGGATTCAGTGGTGCCTGAAGTACATTTGGGCACAGCACTCCCCCCCCTGAACTTCCAAATTCTTTTCTAGATCTTCATAAAAAAGGAATTTCTTTGATGAATAAACCAGATGTCACTCATTCCGGGAGTGCCTTTTCTTGTTCTCTCTCCCAGCCAGGAAGTCTACACAGATGCAACAGACCTGACATGGGGGCTTGTTCAACGAACATAAAATTCCATGGAGTCTGGTCTACTCAACACCAAAAATTACTCATAAATGCCAAGGAAGTTAAAGCTCTGATTAAGGCCCTTCAGTCTTTACATCCCATCTGGGGACAAGGAACCATCCAAATCCTTTCAGACAATACGACTGTAATGAGGTACGTCAACAAAGAAGGAGGAACAAAATCTTATCTCATCTGCAGACTTGCCATGATAGCCTAGAAGATAAGCTATTCAACACAATCTGTTTTTACAAGCAGTTTAAGAGATTAATACAGTGGAGAATTATCTGATTCAAGACCAATCCTCAAAAATGGATTTTGAGCAAAGAGGCCTTTATTCAGATTGTCCATCAGTGGAAAACTGAACATATAGATTTGTTTGACTTCTCTCTGAATAAACAGCTCAAAAACTTTTGTTCAAGAGCTCCATGCCCACAGGCTTACAAATGGATGCCATGTCATTGTCATGGAAAGGAGAAATTCATTTATGCCTTTCCTCACTTTCCTCTATTTCCAAAGGTCTTTATCAAAATCAGAATAAAAAAGGCCAATCCAAAGATGTTGTTGGTGTCTCCCGTTTGGCCCAGACAACACTGGGTTCCCCTTCTCTTCTACCTGGCCAATGGCAATCACCACAAGTTAGCCCACAGGATGAACTTGTTCACAGAATAGGAGGGCTCTTGCAAACAGTGAACCTCACTGTGGGTGATAGGATTTTGCTACCATACAGGCACCTTTTTCTAGAGAACATGCTGCAGATATTACAGGAGGCTAGAAAACCTGCTGCAAGGAAATGTTATGCTTTTTAATCAAAAGACTTTCTAGATCATGGGAAAACAGAAAACATGACCCTTATCATATGGGTATTCCTACTATTCTTCCACTTCATTGTGAGTTGCTCAATTCAGGACTTGAATATTCTTCCTTTAAAGCCCATTTGTCAGCCATATCTGCCTGCCTACACTTAGTTCCATCACTCTCTGCACTTGTTAAGGTCAAGATCTTTTTGAAAGGTGTCTTACATATCAGGCCACCAAAAAAATCTATGCCTCCTTCTCGGAACCTGAATTATGTATTGGAGAAGTTGGCTGTTCCTCTTTTTGAGCTAGCTTTTTTTTTCCTCCTTAAAAATCTGTACTTGAAAGATAGAATTTACTAGTTGGCCAAACCTCAGCTAAAAACATCTCTGATTCAGTCATTAAACTTGCTTATATTCTATCCCAATCCTCAATATAAAGATGAAAGAATTTAAAATTCTTCAGATGTCTACAGGCAACCAGCATTTTATCTTGACAACATTAAGAATATCAGAAAGGCTGCTTGTTGTCATGTTGTTATTCCTTTCATGAAAAATCCCTTCCACACCAACTTAATGCTTATTCTACAAGAGCAGTAGCATCTTCAGATGCTTATTTCAAAAGTTTGGATTCTAGATCAATTTAACAATAAGCCACTTATTCTTTCATACACACCATTTACTAAGCACAATAAAACAGATGTTTTCTCCAGATCCAGGACTGGTTTCACCAGATCAGTCCTACAAGGAATTCTGTATTCTAGTTCATCTTCTTCCCATATACTCTAAAAGCTTTGGGAATCTTCTTGTATGTAGTGTATACTGCAATATCGATCTAATCAAACATTCACAGTTATGGTAAGATCTAACACAACTGTACTTTTTTCTTCATATAATTTCTGGTTTTGTGGTTGAGGACTGCAGTCACTAAATAATGCAAGGCATTTAAGTTTCAGATGTTATATCCTTCAGAAAATGCATGTGAATGTAAAACCTGCTAGTCCAGCAATTTCCTAAGTTAATAAGAGCAAATTTTAAAATCTTCCCAGGATTTTGGGCATTTGTACCACAATTATTTTGGCTTTGTCCATAATTATTTTCTTAAGAGGTGAGACTATGAGTGAAACCACAAGGTAAATAAAAGGCTCCTCTTCTAAAAAAAGTATCTAGTTTTTGTTTAACCAGAAAACTTTGTAATGGTATGTAAATCAATGGCAAATATCTACAGCAACATTCTTTTTCTAATTGCTGTATTTAAGGGAAAAAAAAAAAAACTTGGATAAACAGTGAAAAAAAATCAACACCCTATAATCTTCATTTTTTGCAAAACTACCTTGGACCTTCAACATCAGGAGTATAACTTGAAATGAATTGAATTGCAAAATAAAGATTTTTCAGAATGTGAGAAATGCTCTTTAAATAAAATCTCTATTTGCTGTCACTGAGAACTGTAGTTTGCATAGACAGTTGTTCCAACATCACAGTTGTTAAATAATTTTTGAAGAGCATTTGTTTAACACAATTAATCTGCTGATCAATTAAAGACAAAGCATAGAAATTTCACCCTTACCTGGACTGATAATAGATTCCATTTCTTTCCAAATGCTGTACTGTAGGAGGGGGTTCTTATACATCCCAAGGTTCAGGGAATGAGTCACAAAGATAGATTTAGACAAAGTTGTTTCATCTGATAGTTTAGCGAACCTAAGTACAACCAGAAGGAAACATTTTTAAATTTATGGCAGAGTTAGCAACAATGAGAATGGTCAGCATAATTCAGCACAGGCTAATTATGTTTTACGAAACACAGATAAGTTTATCTAAATGCAGAACATTTTATTCACAGGAAATCACTGTTAAATAAAAAGCCATGTTGTTCAAATCTGAACAAACCGTACCAATAGCATAGGTTCAGGAACAAAAGACCACCCACACAATACATCATTTAACTTGTTATCAACATTTACATACTGAATCTTGGAAATTATCTGGCTTATATTTAGGTCTGATATATTTGTGATTACCATTCCATTCTGAATCTGGTAGAATGTTAACGAGGGAAAAGATGCATAATTCAGCTCATTCATAATTCATGAACCTTGACTTTCTAGATTTTTCCTTATGATTCACTCTTGACCAATGCCACCCCTGCTTGTTCTGTGGTGCAGTCACAAATAATCTATGCAGTTACCTGTGAAAGTTATAGCTATAGCAAGTTGTTCCTGATTCTACCTCAAGAAATGGGAACATATGTATGAAATTAAACAGAAGGCAATACACAATGCTTTACATTAACACTCAATAATCTACAGGAATTTTGAAATCTTTCTATTTTTTATATTAGAGAAAATGGACAGAAATTCCCTAGGAGGATGCTGGGAAGGTAGACTGGAAAATTGAGAATTAGTCTAGCTAAAATTAAATGCCACAAAAGTACCAGGCTTGACTGATAATATTTCCATTTTTGAGTGTTTTAAAGTTAAGATCAGCAAAACTATGACATTGCCACAATATTTATAATACTTCCTGAATGAATATCATGAAATTTTAACTGTTTAGGGATGATTCTAATTGTGATTTTTATTGTGATTTTTTTAAATTTATGAAGTATATGATTTTAACAATGTAGCATATGAGTTTTATAATGTGACATATTATTGTAAAGTGTGAATGATATGATTAATATATTAACTACAAGTTTTTGGTGGTGAAAGAATGTCTGTCTGTAGAATTTTGATTAGATGTTGCATATCATGTGATGAGTATATAAGGCTTTAAATATTGATATTTTTTAATGATGGTATTCTGATGAAGTCTCAAATTTCTATGGGACAAAAGCACTGAATCAAAGTTAAGTTGTATGTTACAATAAAATTTCAGCTGCATTTCTTGTGAGCTGCTAGTTTGGTATGTTTTATTTTTTATAAGTTATTTTCTATTAGCAAGTTTGGGTATTACGCACTCAGCAAGCTATTGCCATTATTTTTTATTTTCGTTTTATAAAATGAAATTTCTTAACATTTGTACAGATCATTCTTTTCATCCATTTCAGAAATGATATAACAATTTTTACTTTTGTTCCCTTGGCCTGTACTAACTTGGTAGATAGAATTGTACAACTTATATACTTTACTTATAAACTGAAGTTTCAATTAATGTTTGACAGAAAATTTTGGAAACAGAGTTTCAGAAAACCAAAACAAAGATGTTCTGTTTTTAACCCTATCCTCTCACCTAATCTTTCCTCATTTATAAGAATGTGAAATTAACTTTAAGAAACTGCTGGCACAAACTACTTGGATAAATGGCTTTTTTCAATTTGACATTTAAGGAACGAGAATTGAGTTTCAGTAAATAATACAGGTTTATGAACCATGACAAGGGGTGGGACTGTTGTTGTGATTTATGGCATATCTACGTAATGATAATTTTATCAAATAGTTTCAAAGAATGAAATTTATGCAGTTTACAGAGGAATTCATGTATTTTCGAATGAATCGTTTAATGATAAAATTTCAATACATGTGTTAAATTTCTTTTTCATTTAATACCTAGTGTTACAAAATAATTTTGTCATTCCCAAAGTGCACAAGAGTTTGCATGGCCTCCTTTTTTTGCTTGATTACTTTGGAGGAAGTTGGTTCAAAAACTAAACTTCTTTCAGTTTCTACTGATAAGTTAAAAAGTGTTTATGACATTTTCAACATGCACTCTAATATTCTTGCACTTTTATAAAGGGTACAGGGTATAACAAACGCCTCTAGCCTGTTATTCATGACAGCTGACATTAAGGATCATTTCACGTCTATCCCATGACCAACTGGTTGCTGCCAACACCTCTTATGTGATGATTATCCAATGTGGTATTCCAGAAATGTCATCAAGGCCCACACTCTTCTCCAGTCCAAAATTACTCTTCACTTCCCACTAATCCTTCCTTGTCTCCCTTCCTTCTCTGTCCCTTAATTTCTTCATTCCTCTCACACTGCTTTCCCATTCCCCCATTTACTCTTTGTTGTCATGCCTGCTATTTTCTTTGACCACCCCTGATTAAACCAAGAGAAGGGCATCTACTCCAGAGTACTGGAAAAACATCATAAATTACTTTATTTCTCAAGATAAAAACTGAGTCAGTTGTCCTAATTACTTTCCTTTCATATGCAAAATCCAGATAGATACCTCCCATCACATCATTTTCAGGATAAAATGTCAAGACAAGAGAAATCAAAATATAAAAAAAAGATGACTTATTATTTTACAAGCCAAATTGCAACTTCGTCATATAGACTGCATCTACTTAATGAAATGCAGTTTTATATAAAAGAGTCTAGAAAGATGTTTGTTCCGTTTTGTCAACATATCAACTTATTTTCCTATTCTTTAGCATCAATGTCTTTGATGTGCATTTTATCCCATCCCAAATATAAACTGACATCTCAATACCTCCTTTGTTCCTTCTTTCCCTTCTGTATGTCATGAATCCAGATATCACCATATTCCTATCCCTATGCTTTGCCTGAAAAAGTACAGTTGACAGCTTTTATTTTCTTAACAGACTATGAAAAAGTTTACCTACTGAGCAATCTGCCTCAATTCCCATGCACCAGGATGTCACTGAAGTCTGGGGCTCATCTCCATAGTAAAGAAATAGTCATTAATAAAACATGGCAAGTACTGAAAACGGGACAGTCATGCCAGGTATTATTTAGTAAAGGGAACCTTCTGAGAGAATGATTATGCCAAGTTTTCAGTACTGGATGATGATATGCACAAGGTATCTAGCAAAAAAAAAAAAAGAGAGAGGACCTCAACAAATTTAGTATGCCAGGCAAAATGAGGACCAACACTAAACCTAATATTTTCTCTTACTTTAATAGCTATGAAAACTGCTAGGCCTGTAATGTACAATGCGATTTCCATTATGTAGACTAGAAGCTTATAAAGTCTTACACTGAGTTCTTCACAACAATTATTGATTCAGACTAAAAACATCTTGCAAGAATTCTGAAAGTCTATTTTAAAAGATTTTAGTTAACAATATTAATGTGCTAATTTAAGAGGCAGAGTGGCTTATACCTAATTAATGGTGAAATATTTGTACACAGTTTTAAAAAGCAGAGTGATACAGAATCCATAAATTTGTATAAGGCTGGGTGAGGATTGCCTCTTAAAAGAGAAGCCTATTAAAGAGTTTTTCTTTTCGGACTAGACAAGTCCTACATCCAGAATTTATTGTGCAAGTATATAAAGTTGCAGATATACTGAAAAATGGCTTTCCAGCCACATTGCAGACTAGAGAAGTTGTGACTGCAGCTGAGCTACAAAATATAAGTATCATCTTGATTTTTTTGATTATTTTTACAGATTACTGTTTTTACAATTTAATATATATAAAGCACTTTGTCTATTCAGTATCTTCACAAATCCTTATCTGTTTAAAAACTTTCATTTGTCTCTGTCTCTGTAGTGCTTGCTGTCTTGTAGGCTATTTTGTCCCACCCTCCCTCCCTCCCTGTTGGTGTCTTGCTGTTATACTTGGTGGCTTTGCAGTTCTGTGACACACCTCCCAGTCTAGTGTCATTAGCTCATTCTGCTTAATACAGAGAGAACATTTGATAAGGCCTTCTGTTCCTCCTTTTTCCCTTTCAAAAAGTAAAACAAAACTTTTTTTTTTCTCTTTCGCCTGAACCTTCTTGTGTTCTGACTGTCCTTCTCAAACATTTTGGAAATATACAGTATATTTCAGAGCATTTGTTATAACTGTATTTGCTATAACTGATTTAAGTATTTTTTTCTGTTTTTTTGATTATTTACTGCTTAGCGACTGCATTTTAGCCTGTTTATACAGCTCTGCATTCTATTTAAACTGTTTTTGTGTTGATTAACTGTTTTGCACTTTTAAAAAGTTAGTTGTTGCTTAATTTTACCTGTAGGCTAACACACTCAAAGCATTTATAGCATTTACTGTCTGTTTTTCCTCTGTTTTCTGCAAAAAAGAAAGAAAAAAAAAAAATCTTGTTTACTGAACTAGAATAGTCCAGTCTTCAGAGTTTGCTGATCTCTGGGCTTTGTCTTGGTTCCTGTGCTATTCCATATCCTTATTTGGATAAACTTTGTTCACCAGTGGGAGTGGGTCCCTAGAGGAGTGGTTTCCAGCTAGAAACTTGTAGTCTATTGGCCATTTCAGCCCCTGTAATAAAGCCCTTTAGCTTTTCGGCTTGCTTTGGCCTTACCGCTTATATTCAACTCAGCACAGCGTGTACTGCAGAGTTCTACAAGCAGCAGAGAGCAAAAGAGTGACTTTTCCTGATTTAAGTATTTTTTCTGGCTTTTTGATTATTTACTGCTTAGCGACTGCTTTTGTTTATACAGCTCTGCATTCTATTTAAACTGTTTTTGTGTTGATTACCTGTTTTGCACTTTTAAAAAAGTTATTTGTTGCTTAATTTGACTTGTAGGCTAACACAAGCCGTTTAAAAGCATTTACTGTCTGTTTTTCCTCTGTTTTCTGTAAAAAAAAATCTTGTTTTCCCACCTTACTGAACTAGAATAGTCCAGTCTTCAGAGTTTGCTGATCTCTGCGCTTTGGCTTGGTTCCTGTGCTATTCCATATCCTTATTTGGATAAAGGGAAGCTTCTTTGTTCACCAGTGGGAGTGGGGAGCACTGAGCAGCCTATTTGTCCCTAGAGCAGTGGTTCCAGCCAGAAACTTGTAGTCTATTGGCCATTTTGGGTCAATTCCTAGCTCTTTCCTGCTATAAAGCCAGAGTTGCCCATAGAGCACGTTAAAGAAGGTTAAACTATTTCTGGCTCTGTAAAGTCTGCTCTTCAATTTTTCCCTTAGAACTTCTCTACTTGCAATCTAAACAGTCTATTCTCTATCTCAATAGCTCAGCACTTGCTCCTAAAGCATTTTATATAGGTAAAGTACTTGTATACTAAACAAAGTACTACATTAGCCTAGAATCCAGTACCCATTTCCCTATAGGTCCCTTCTGACTCAGTTACACAGCAAACTTTTTCACTTTTTCTAGCATGTAAGGGTCAGTTGCTAGCGTCCTCTCCTGTTCAGCTGGTGAATCTGGGCATCTTGAGGCAATGTTACAATTGCCTCATGTACACAGACAAACCACTCCTTCTCCCACAAAACACAAATACATGTGAGAGATGCAACTATATAGCCAAACTGGAGGCTGAGCTCTCTCAACTCAGGACTGGCAAGACCAGACAGGAGGAGAAGGAAACCACGCACACCACAAACCCAGTTTCACATAGAGCTATCACAACTGCAAAACAAACACATAAACACACAAAGACATACTCGGAGGCACTGATCAAAATCTACCAAAACTACAGAGGCCTCCAAAGCAGACACCCAAGCAACTGCCACCTCAAGACATAAGACATGCAACACATAGTTCTCAAAGTCAGTGTGCTAAACAGTCACAGCCCTTAAGGCCAAACACAATGCCAGACACACTTGTTATAGGTGACTCCATAGTCAGACACACTCCACTCACCAGACTGAACAAGGAAAAGATCACAGTTAGCTGCCTGTCAAGCACTCAGGTCACTCCACAGCAAGTACAAGTATGACTCAGTCATTGTCCATGCCGGTACATGAAAAGAGACATAGAGGAGCTCTCAGATTATGTAGCCCAGGCCGGTATGACCCTGACCCTGGGCAGTATCCTACCCTCACCAAGAATGATGCCACAATACAGAGACAAAATGATCAGCTTTAATAATTGGCTTAATTACTGGTGTCATTCTAAGGATCAATGTCTGTCTGCCTGGGATGACATGCTTGACAAGCCACGCTGCTCATAAGGGATGGCTTGCACCTGTCACCCTGGGCTTCCGGATATTGGCAAAGGCTCTTGCCACCCCATAGTGCCTTTTTAGGCAAGGCTCAAATGATAAACCTACCCTAGAAAACAAAAATGGAGAAAAACTAAGGGTAATACTGCTCAATGCCAGAAGTCTAAACCTCAAGATGCCCTCGAAGCCCTCCTCAGTATGGAGAACATCGATGTTTGTGCTGTGACTGAAACCTGGTTCAAGGCTCCTGAGAGCACCCCAGCACTATCAGGTTATACCTCATATCATCCCCAAAATCCGGACCGAACTACAAAGGAGGGAGTATCCATATTCATAAAGGATACCCACACCTCCAGGTTAGTGGCAATGCAACCATCCAGGTGCAATTAACTGCCCTACAGTTTGTAACATGCTACAGACCACCTTCTCAAACTCAGGAAACCCACACAGCCTTCCTGAAGACACTGGAGAGTATAAATGTCTCTCCAAACACCATCATATTGGGTGACTTCAACTACCCAAACATAGACTGGGAACATTACTCAAGCCCCAACACCCTAGCCCAAAGGTTCCTTGAGTTCATAAACTCAAATGCTATGGAACAACTAGTCACCATTCCCACAAGAGGAGAAAATATACTAGACCTGATCATCACAAACATGGGGACAAACTGCTCCACAGGAGGAGTATATCCCTCATTGGTGAGATCACAGCATAAGTTAATCTCACTGGAGATCCACATCCCAGCAAAAGACCACAGTGAAGAACTTCTCAAAAGCAAACTTCACACTTCTTAAGACTGGAGTGGTATCCTTCAAGCCAGTGGAAACCACAACCCACGCTGCTAAAACCCTTACAAATGCCTTCGAGCACCTCCAGGAATGTATGGATCAAGCAATCCTTAATAAAATCAAGACCTTTTCCACCAAAGGCAGGCACCGGTCTGGTGGACTCCAGCCATAAACAAACTCTACAACAAGAGGAGAAAGCTACTACATGACAGAGCAAAATCCTAAATGGGAAGGCATCTCTGATCAATACTAGCAAAAACTACGATCACTCATATAATCATCCAAGGCCAACTTTGAGAGAAAAATCGCTAATGACACAAAAGACAATCATAAAGCCTTCTTTAGCTATGTTAGAAACCTGGGTGGAAACTCCCAGATATGCTCAGAATTAGTCCAAAATGATAAAAAATCACTGAACCCACAGACATTGCCAACATACTGGCAGACAGGTTCAGTGCAAATTTCTCCCTCCCCCCCAAAAGGAGAAATATCTATCCCACCAGAGTCTAGCCTCCCAAACAACTCAGATGCCCAGGTGAGAGCTCTCTCTAAAGCAAAAACACAGCATCAATGGGACCAAACTCAATGAGGAACTAAACCCACACATAAGGCTGCTGTTTAATCTTAGCTTTACTACAGGAATCGTGCCCAAAGAATGGCAACTGTGGTCCCACTCCACAAAGGCGGTGCTTCGGACCCTGGAAATTACCGCCCCATAAGCAGCGAGCCTTGTCTGCAAAGCTATGGAGAGGATCATAATGGAACTCATAAATAAAGACATTGGGGACCTACAGACACTGGATCCTACCCAATTTGGCTTTGTCAAGGGCAGATCCTGCCTCTTGAACTTAAACAGTCACTAAGGCCATTGATGAGGGTAAGGCAGTTCACACAGCCTACCTTGACCTAGCAAAAGCATTTGACACAATACCGGCATCATAGAAAAGCTCACCAGCTTAGATGTAAACCCATATGTCACAAGATGGGTTGCAAACTGGCTCAAGGACAGAACACACAGGGTTAGAGGTGCTGGTGCCATGTCAGACTGGTGTCCCACAGGGCTCAGTCCTGGGCCCCTCTTGTTCGGCATTTATTTTTCTGAAGTGCAGGCAAACATAGGGGATTGTGGCTGACAAAATTTGCAGATGACTGCAAACTGGGCACCATAATTGACACTCCATCAGACACAGACATCCTCCAGAAAGGTCTCATAGAAATGGATAACTGGTGCCAGAGCCATGGCCTTAAGCTAAATGCCAAAAATGTATAGTCATACCTTTGGGAAAAAACCCCTAATTACCACATAGGTGGTAATCCATTAAACACGGAAGAAGTTATCAGGGACCTGGGGACCCAAGTTGACAGTAACCTCTCTTTTGACACTCACATTGCCAAAGTGGTTAGGAAGACCTTCTACATTGCCCACCTGATCATGAAGGGATTCACATCCAGATCAGGAGAGGTCATTGTACCCTGTACTCTTCACTTATCAGACCAATGATTGAGTACAACGCCCCATTCGAATGTACCTTACCCGACACCTGCAGCAGTTGGAAAGACCCCAAAAGTTCCTCACCAAAAGGATAAAGGGGCTCAAACATATGTCATACGATGCCCGACTGAAGAAACTCCAGCTCTATTCAGTCGCATACTGTCTGCTCAGAGGTGATCTGTGCCTGACATACAAGGCCATGTCCAACCCGAATTAATGGACATGCTCCACCTCAAAAATCCAAATCCACCAGAGCCACGAGAGCAAGAGACTTAAACCTCAACACGGATATAAATAGGACGTGCTGGAGGGACAGATTCATCACCCAGAGACTCCCTACACTATGGAACAGAATCCCAGTCCATGTGAGGCAGAGCCTCACTGACTCTGTTCAAGAGAAATCTTAGTGGATGGGAGATAATCATCTCTGTATCACTGCTGGACAGAGGCACAGCAAACTAATGGGTATAGTATTCTCATCCTAAGGGGTGGTGAAAGCCACACACACTCTGGCTAGGCTTATAAATGCCCTAGGGCAGATAGCCTAGTATGAACCTATGAACCTATTAATAAGTTGCCTGCCCTTTGAAGAAGTCAGTTTTCACTTGGTTACCCTTCAGCGATTACTGGCTGTGTAACCAAAAATCTTCTGTGAATCTGTACCTCCAACTTTAAGCAACATTTTTTTACTGGTAGCCAAGAATAGAAGAGACACCTCCATAAATGCAGATAAGAAATTAGGTTCATAATGTTTACACCACCTACCATGGGTACCTTGAAAGGTAAATTGTTGCATAAGCCAATAGATTACAAGACTGTTCAACCACATTTATATTGTACAGATCAGTTTTCCTGCTATTTCATGACCAGGCAAATGAATGCCTTCAAGTAAAAAGTAAAAATATATCCCCCAACTTTGCTTTTTTGCATAAGTTAATGTTCTAGTGTAAACTCCAAGGAATCTGCTGTTAAACGAGCAAGAAATACTACCATAATGTCCTGATCAGTGACACTTCATGAATGAATTTTAGAAATAGTCTCTTACCTAGATAATCAGATTCCACATATCAGAGCATATGTATTACCTTCTGTACCTACATTTTTCAAAAAGCATGTTCCATATTTTTGGATTGGTAATGGTGGCAGTGAAGTACACCCTCCAACTTAAATATACTATCTCTACTGTTAACTGAAAAAACAATATACATCACATCACTGCCAGCACACAAATAGCAATCACACTGACAGTGATATGGTAAACAAAATGTTATCATCCAACTGAAAATTGACATGTTTAAATTGACAAATTGAAGTCTATTTCATATGGACATCTCTGCTTTGAAAAGTAATGATTGTGGTGCTATGGTACTGACAACACAGTGCAAGATAAAGTCCATCTAGGTAAGTACCTTCATTATTCAAAATGCATAGCTGCAACATGTAAATCACTGCAAAAGCCTTCAAAGACATCATTTATTGGATGTGGCCAGACAGAAAAAATCTAAGCAAATAAGCAAAACTAAAACAACACACTATAATATTTTGGGTTTTGTTTTCAGCAGAAATTGTAATTTCATCATTTAAAGCATAAACAGAAATGAAATCCAGCCTAAAACCAAGGTATGTTAGATGACAGCTATTCATTTTTAACAGCTTGTGTCCTTAAAGGCTGGATGGCTTATATATATATATATATATATATATATATATATATATATATATATATATATATATATATATACACATAACACACACACACACACACACACACACACACATATATATATATATATATATATATATATATATATATATATATATATATATATATATATTCACTTTATAAGCTCGAAATTCTGAAATCTCGAACTACAGAATCTCAAGCCCATAAAGTAGAAAATCCAAATACCCGAAACAACACAATCATGAAGCCCTAAATCCCGAAAGAGCAAAACCACGAAATTCAAACTCCCAACACTTTCAAACACCATTACAACACACACAACTAAATAAGCACACACACCTACCTTTATTATATGCAGGGGGGCAAGCCCCCCCCCCCTCTGAACCCCCATGTGGGGGGCTGCATATTATTTCTGGAATTAACACAAACCTATAACAAATATTACATTTTGGAAAAGACTTGCCTTGTGATAATCTATCTTACATGAAAGGTATAACAAATACAGTTTTAGAGTTTAATGGTCCATATAGTTAGTACCTTTCAGGTCCATATATGCTTTGAGTGCTTCCCCTGGAAGACAAAAGTTTAGCATATTTAGTCCAATGCTCCTTGGTGGCATTTCTCTCAAAGCAAGATGTGCTTCAACACCATCATTCCTGTTCAATTTCTTTAGTGGTGGAGTGATCTTTGGGATAGTCAGTACTGTGGCTATCATATTCATCTGTTCCTGCAGAATGAATAAGTGTTTATCAGCAGCCTTACCCCTTACCTGAAGATTCACACTCCTCTCCTGAACATGCTGACCCATATTTGTGCTGGTCTGTTCTGTTTTGTTTGGCAAATTGTAACAGTTCACTCACAAACAATCTCTCTCTCTGTCTCTCTGTCTCTCTCTCTCTCTTTAGGTGGGGTAATTAATCAAGAAAATGTCTGCCTTTTTGGCAGTCTGACATATAACAAAGGGGGTGTGGCCATTATATGACATCACAGAGGGTGTGAACATAGGTACGGGGTGTGACAAAACATGTGATAGCCTGGACATTCCGGAGAATTTACTTCTGAACATTGTCCACCAAAATATATATATATATATATATATATATATATATATATATATATATATATACATACACACAGTGGATATAAAAAGTGTACACACCCCTGTTAAAATGCCAGGTTTTTGTGATATATAAAATGAGACCACAAACAATCATTTCAAACCTTTTCCCACCTTTAATGTGACCTTTAACCTGTACAATTCAATTGAAAAACAAATCTGTTAGGGGTAAAATATAACAAATAAAATATGTATAATAAGCTGGTTGCATAAGTGTGCACACCCTTAAACTAATATTTTGTTGAAGCACCTTTTGATTTAATTACAGCATTCAGTCTTCTTGGGTAGGAGTTTATTACCATGGCACATCTTGACTTGGCAATATTTGCCCACTCTTCCTTACAAAAGCCCTCCAAATCTGTCAGATTGTGAGGGCATCTCTTCTGCACAGACCTCTTCAGGTCACCTCACAGATTTTCAGTTGGATTTAGGTCTGGGCTCTGGCTGGGCCATTCCAAAACTTTAATTGTCTTCTGGTGAAGCTATTCTTTTGTTGATTTGGATGTATGCTTCAGGTCATTGTCGTGTTGAAAGATGAAATTCCCCTTCAGCTTTCTAGCATACGTCTGAAGGTTTTGGGCCAAAAGTGACTGGTATTTGGAACTGTTCATAATTCCCTCCACCTTGACTAAAGCCCCAGTTCCAGCTTATGAAAAGCAACCACATAGCATGACACTGCCACCACCATGCTTCACCGTGGGGATGGTGTTCTTTTGGTGATGCGAAGTGTTGTTTTTGCGGCAAACGTACCTTTTAGAATTATGGCTGAAAAGTTCAACCTTGGTCTCATTAGACAATTACATATTTCCCCACATGCTTTTGGGAGACTTGATGTTTTGTTTTGCAAATTTTAGCCAGGCCAGGATGTTTTTCTGTGTGAGAAAAGGCTTCCATCTTCCAACCCTACCCCATAGTCCAGACATATGGAGAATATGGGAGATTGTTGTTACATGTAGTACACAACCAGTACTTGCCAGAAATTCTTGCAACTCCTTCAGTGTTGCTGTACGTCTCCTGACAGCCACCCTGACCAGTTTTTGTCTTGTCTTTTCATCAAGTTTGGAGGGACGTCCAGTTCTTTTCAGCATCACTGTTGTCCCATATTTTCTCCACTTTTTGATGACTGTCTTCACTGTGTTCCATGGTATATCCAATGCTGTAGACATGTTTTTGTGCTCTTCTCCTGATGGATACCTTTCAA
Source organism: Protopterus annectens (assembly GCF_019279795.1). Classification (NCBI taxonomy): domain Eukaryota; kingdom Metazoa; phylum Chordata; order Ceratodontiformes; family Protopteridae; genus Protopterus; species Protopterus annectens. Next base: position 1,522,682,807 of record NC_056744.1, read on the forward strand.
CAATGAGATCCCTTTGATGCTTTGTAAGCTCTCTGCAAACCATGGCTTTTGCTGTAGCAGGCAACTGAATAAATGTCAGGAAAATCCTACTAGGACAGCTGAAAGTTATTTGGGGTTAATCAGAGTCTCTTTAATTGATGGCAGATGTGTACCCAAGAAGACTGAATCTGTAATTAAATCAAAAGATTCTTCAACAAAGTATTAGTTTAAGGGTTTGCACACTTATGCAACCAGCTTAGTGTACGTTTTTTATTTTTCATATTTTTCCACTAACAGATTTGTTTGTTTTTCAACTGAATTGTACAGGTTATAGGTCACATTAAAGGTGGGAAAAGTTTTGAAATTATTCATTGTATTCTCATTTTTTTATATCACAAAAACCTAGCATTTTAACATGGGTGTGTACAATTTTTATATCCACTGTGTATATATATATATATATATATATATATATATATATATATATATATATATATATATATATATATATATATATATACATATAGGGTCTATATTACATAAACTATCTTACCGAACGCTAACATGAGGTAAAATCCCGGAACTCAAAACTGGAATTGTGAGATCGCAGTACAGTGAAGATGGGAATATTTGCCCTTTCCTCACTGTAGTGCGATTTCGGAGTTGGAATATATTTTTAGCGGGGGTGTGGGGGCACAGCCCCCCACAATTGCAGTTCCGAGTTCCGGGATTTTCGATAATGTCATATATGGATATACTTTGACCCATTGAAATTATACTTTAGTGAAATGCAGTTATGCGAGTCCGTTTTCCCGAAAGTGCATTTATCTGAAAATGCACTTTCACGAAAATCAGTTTAGCGAAGAGAGGTTGCCGGTTTTGAGATCCTGTGGGGGTACAGGTATGGTGTTTTTTCAGTGGTGTATGGGAGGGAAGCTTCTTGTTGTAGATCGCAGTACAGTGAGGATAAGGGAATGTTCCCTTTTTCCCACTGTAGTGCAATCTCAGAGTTAGTATATATAAGTAGCGGGGGTGTGGGGGGTGCAGCAGTGCATAAAAGTAGTGGGGGTGTGGGGGGATGCAGGGAGGCTTGCCTCCTGCATAAATGTGTTTACCGCATTTGTTTTTTTTTTTTTTTTCTTTTCTTTTGTGGTTCAGTGAATTCGTTTTTGCAAAAGTGCATTTTTGGATAAATGCACTTTCATGAAAGCAGACTCACGTAACTGCATTTCTCTGAAGTGTAATTTCGATGAGTCAAAGTAGACCCATATATATATATATATATATATATATATATATATATATATATATACATACATACATACACACACACACACACACACACACACACACACACACACACACACACACACACACACACTTTCGCCATTAAAAAAATAGTTGTTGTAAGTCATCACAAAACAGCCACTATAAAATCTATTTGCAATGTACAACACACCTCATTTTTACCTCTGAACACAACATTAAGAAAAATAATACAAATGAAAACAAAAGAAATTGAATACATTTCCACATTTAAAAGTTGCAGAACTAAAATGCTAGTTGTAATTACCACTGCAGAGCAGAACACGACAACTACAGCCTTTACCTGCTGGCTGGATGGCTTCCCACTATACTTACCAACTCCACCAGTTAGATGTTTCACTTCTGTACCTCTGGGCTGTCAGGCATCCTTCTCTCTGGGTTGACTGGCTTGCTGACCACCTTACTGGTCTCTTGGATGGCTGGAAACTTGCTGGCCTCCTTGATGGCTGCCTGGACACCTTGCTATCTTTCTCTATGGCTGGTCACCTTGCTTTCCTCTGGCTGGCTGGTCTACTGGCCTCCTTGCTAGCTAGCCATTTTGCTGCCCTCCCTGGCTTGCTGTCCACCTTACTGGTTGGCTTACTGACCACCTTGCTTGCCAACCTACTGACCTCATTGCTGGCTGGCTTGCTGGATGGTTTACTGGCCTCCTTACTGGATTTCTAGCTGGGCTCCTTTCTGGCTTGCTTGCTGGCTGGCTGAGTTACAATACAGATCTTTATTTTAAACTCCTCATGGCTGCAAACGTGCTAATAAGAAAGAGCTCTACAGCTGTGGGGCTTTGTAAGGTTCTTCCTCATGTCAGCCTCACCCACTGTGTGAATTTCAGCCAATCACTGCACTATTTTCAGCACCTGTACCTAACAGGGAATAGCTCTCCCTAAAGGTCCTGGTTGGTGACATTCTTACTGAAATTCTGAAGTTCGAAGCTATAAGTGCATGCAGCTTTGTCTTAGACTTACACACGCGTGCATGTACACACACACGCTTTTACACTGTATGTGTGTTTGTGTGTGTGTGTGTGTGTGTGTGTGTGTGTGTGTGTGTGTGTGTGTGTGTACATATGTGTCTGTGTATGTTGTGTCTTTATTGTTGTGTCTTTCGGCTTTTCCCGGTTAGGGGTCGCCAAAGCGGAACTCCGGTCCGCTAATGATTGGCAGTAGATTTTTTACGTGCTGAGTTGCCGGCCCTGTTGCACAACCTTCAGCGAAGGTACGCCCATTCATGCATGTCTCCACACAGAAGACGCTCTAGCTGAGAATAGAACAGGACAACGTCTTACTGTGAAGCGACAACGCTACTGCAGCACCACCACCGCAGTCTACAGAGTGTAAACGTGTGTGTGAAAGCGTGTGTGAGCATGCACACGTGTGTGTGTGTGTGTGTGTGTGTGTGTGTGTGTGTGTGTGTGTGTGTGTGTGTGTCTGAGTGTGCACATTTTCTAATTCATTTGATATGCAGATAGGTGGCCATAATGAGACAGAAATAGCAAAGCTGCATTAGTCTTCAGCTACAAGAAACTCAAAGCATGTGCATATAAGCTTACAAAAGCATTGAAAACTTGTGAAAATAAATGACAAGAGTAAAAATATATTCTAGTAAAAATAAAGGACCTGCTTCACGTATTTTTGCTCAGTGTTTCCTTGGGGTATTTGGTTGTTTAATTTTTTTACAATGTATTGCTTTGTCTGGCTGCACTGAGTTTTATACAGTTGCATTAATGTAATTACATTAGACCATTTAATGTCTGGAGATATACATGGTTTTGCAGACTTGCTGATACTAACCAAATGCTTTTGTACCTAATCTGGTCTTTTCTTGTTTCAAGAACGCATGGAATAATAAATTCAATAACATATGCATCAGTGCTATTATCATTGTTAAAAATCTGAGAATCGTCAAGTGGTAAACTTTTAATTTGTACATCTTTCTTTTTCAGTAATTCATTGTGGTTCATGTTTCCATTGCCTATTAGCTTCTTGTATGTGGTAATGTTTGCACAATCCCCATTAGCTTCATTTTCAGTAATTCCTTATTGCTCATGCTTCTAATATGTCTCAACAGCATGTATAAGGTAACGTTTCCTCAATATTCAGTACATTAATCTTGCCACATTATTATGCCTTTTAGTATACATACCCTCAGTTTTATGTATGGCTCATCCGTCAATAGAGTGGACAACTATTTCTAGTTTTGTGCTGCAGAGCCTACATTTATCTGTGTCTCTTATTTTTGGTAAAGATTTTGAGAACCATGATATACGCAGTCCACTATGTTAAGCTGCCATTACTAGCCTTTTATGTTATGGGTTAAGTTCATAAGTTCACCTCTCCTAATTACTCTGCATCAACTCTTAATCTACATGTGGTTGTTCTTGCAGTTCACTATATTTGTCACAATCACCGTGGGCTTTTCTTTTATTCTAGTCACAAGCTTTATATTCTTTTTTAATAGTACTTCCTGTTTTTCCTTGTCCTTTACTGACTTCCAGCTTGATTTCCATACCTCTGGCTTTCCGGAATGCTTCTGTTAATCTGAACAAGGATGCCATCTTAGAATTGTTTTCTTCATGGTTTAGAACTTTCACTAGGCTTGGATCTGATGATGTGTGCAAATATGCATCCAGTTCCATATCTGCATATCTATATATAGAGAATCTCAGGAAGGCCCATGTCTCACTCAAACTGAGATATACATATATTCTTGCCATATACTGTTTTTTATGTCACATGATAAGCATGGAACGGTTTTCTTGTTTTTATGTTAACCGTATGCAACCTTTTTTCAAGCTAGTCAGTCACACCAAAACGTTAGGTTAGAAAAGAGAGGCAAGCTGACTTACAGCTTGAATATTACTCCTAGATGTCAAAACAATCGTTACAAAATGTTGCTGTCATATATACATGTTGTACTGCTGAACTTTAATCTGCTCCCAGACATTTATACTCACCCTCTTAATATACTTCTTTTTTATTGCAGTCTTCCCAGAGTAATAGTCTCTTGACGCTTCAGTTTTCCTGCTATAAATGTTGCTTTTGTAGCATTAATCCTGAATGCTGTTCTTATATAATCTCAGTAAATTTTAACCAATTGTAGTTGTACTTTCAGCTACTTGCTAGATGAGCAATACAATTTTAGATAATCCAAAAAAGAAAGTGAGATGTTCCTAGTAAGGTTGATTTCTTGAAGACAGCCTGTATCCATAGGCTACTTCATCAAATGAACAGGTTAATGGGATGAAGCAAGACAAACCAGAAATGCTGACAGATAATCACCATGGAATATCCCTCACTGGATTTTTAAACCTGGGACAGTAATTGCCATTCATGTGACTTGATTTGCAAAGTGTTTTGCCATTGTTTCATAGTGAAGTCTATGTTTGCTATCAAAGTATGGTGCATTTTACACATCTGTAAACATTCTAAGATCCCTGAATGTGGAATACTATTGAATATTTTTTTTATTTTTTATTTTTATTTATTTATTTTTGCAATCTAACTACACTATACTTAGGGTCAGTACCTTTGTGCAGTTATCTAGTTGGATTTCTTTAGTAATACATGATCTTTAGTTTCATAAGATTTTTTAAATCTTTCTTTTGTAAAGCCATGACTGAATTTTTATCTTAATGAATGTAAACACTGCCTGAGTCAATCCTAATGTACAGTTTATACGCAGTTGGAAGGCAAGTTATTGACTGGTAGTTCTTAGGACAGCTTGTAAGTTCACTACATTTTTCTCATTGTTAACCTGGCTGATCTCACTTCAGGATACAAATACAAGTAATGTTTAACTCAGAATTAAATCTTAGTGCAAATATGTTACTAAATTTAGTCAGAAGTTTGGTATAGCTTCTGGTCATAGAATTTCCATTTAGCCACCTTTTTTAAATTTGCCCTAGTTTCACTGACTTTTGCTTCATTCAATTTTATATCCTCTGTGTTAGCAGTTCTTTCTTTTTTTTTTTTTTACCTCTTTTATCCATTCATCATCTCTGAAAATGACTGGCTGAGCTAAAGTTCTATACTCAATGTGCACAGTTCTACATGGGATGCAAGACTGGGGCAGAAATGTATGATGTGAAAGAACTATGTCACATGACTGTCTAGTGACATAAAAGACCATTGCTGGAGGGAGGAAAATAATATGGCAACCACTAAGGATGGAGGAGAAGAGGCAAGGTAAACTGAGAAAAACAGACCAAAGTAAGTGAAACAAAGCACATGCAACATCTTAAAGCCTTTAAAAATACTTACTATAATTGGAGGATATTAGCAAGGAAGTTACCATATGCACATACCTTTCTACATCATCTTTGAATTCCTGTATAGAAAAGAAAAACATAGATATATTAATGGATGTCAGTGGTATATAATTTGATAAAATAGTTTAACTAGTTAATTAACTGCAGATGAATACATATATCATCCCTATTACTATATTTTGCTCCAAGGTCCATCTTACAGACTTGAGACAACACTGCAGGGAATATGGATAGACCTACTTATAGAATTAATCAGCAACACAAAATTCAGACATTTTTGTAATTTTGTGTAATACTTTTTTCTGTAGCATGACTTATCTGCAACAACCCATTTTATATACACACAAGTGTTACACTCTCATATCTCTCAACTGTACATATTTTCACAGAATGCTGAGATTTTTGCCTCATATGTTTGGTCTGTTCCTCATAAAATGTGTGGCTTTCTGGTAAATTATTGAATATTGATGTTACTAAATAATACTAAAGACAAACATTTCACTTTTCAGACTTTATATCCTTCAGAAAATAAGTAATAATGCCAAACTTTTATTCTAGCAACTTTCTGAGTTTATAGGAACAATATTTAAATTCTGTCCCTATTTTTGGGAATTTGCCTCCCCCCCCCGTTCTTTCTGGCTTTGTCCAGATTTCTTGCACTAAGAGGTTGAGAGGTATGTACACCCTCTGCATATGCATACACACTCACACATACATATTCCTCCTTTCTTCCCATGTAAAAGTCATTCCATTCCTCTCTGGTCTATATTTTCCTCTCTTTCTTCCTAGTTTGGTACAGAAAACAATGTCTGGGTTATGTAGACCATAAACTATTCAAAACAGACAACCATATCACTCCCAGATCCTAGGCTGTTAGGCAAAGACAATGGTAGTCCAGAAAGCTTGAGTCAGGTCTGGTATCCCACCTATGACAAGAACACTTGTCCATCTACCTACTTAAATGACTAAACTATTAGACTGTTACACAATCAGATACAGCAGTTATACATTTAGTATGAGAAAAAGGTCAGACAATTCAATCCATGCATCAGTTCCAAAAACAAACTTGTTTTAGCACAAAATCCCCAGACTTAGTACAAGTTCTAAAAATAAAGTCGTATTGGCCATCAACACTCACCGAAGTACCAGTCCCAAAACTGAACTCCTCTGCTCACACCTATGGCATGACATCCTAATCTGTTTTGTGCCTCTACTTTTAATAATTGATATTTTAAAATATAATTAAAAATATCTATTTATGGAAAATGATAAACCATAGCATGTTCTTTGTGTACTTGTCATTTACCAGACACTGTTTTCACACAAGAACATAAAAAAGCAGATGGAGAATATGTGCCTATTATGTATTCCCTGTTATGGAGTTAGCATCCCATTTGCCCATGCTCCTTTGGTACAGTTTCAAACTCTAAAGAAAACTGAAAAACAACTTAATAAAACAAAAAAAGAGGCAAAAAATGGAAACAAACTGTTTTTTGTATGTTAGCGCTTTCGTCAAGTTTAATAACTCTATTCTGTCTATCTTTAGACAAGGGAGAAAGTATACTTGTAAGAGCAAATACAATTGTAATTCCAGAAGAGTTGTGTATTTAGCCCAGTGCCAGTCTTGTCCTAGTTCATGAACACCTATATAATATTAGAAAAGAGAAGTTGGAAAGTGCTTTAGCTAAACATGTGATCAATCAGCTAGGCCACTCATTTTTATTTAGAGTAATAGATCAAGTTGAGTATGATGAAAGGGGAGGTTTACAAAACCTAAGACTTGAGCAGTGTGAGTTAATTTAGCAGATTACAACACATGCCTATAATCAACCAGGATTAAATGATCTGTGTTCTATAGTCTGCGTGCTGAAATTGAAGAGTTTGACTCATTGAAAAGTTTATAATTTTATATTATTTGTGTATTTTTGTTTGTGTATGTTTTAAAAAATGAGGATGGTGAATGTTTTTCATAGGGCAGATGGTATTTTAAATGTATTTTAAATGATTTTATAGGTATTCAAAATTTTTTTCTCAGAAGAGTAATGTGGTCACTTTAAAAGTTTAACATTGCTTGGTCAAATGACTTTTACCTTTGATCATGTGATTTTGTATTTGGTATTTAAGTGTCTGATATGGTTGTTCTGTTTGTCTGAAGAAGTTGAGTTATTAAACTTGACGAAAGTGCTAACATAGGAAAAACAGTTTGTTTCTGTTTTTTTGCCTCTTTTTTTTTTGTTTTATTAAGTCCTTTGGCAAGGTTGTTATTTTTCTTTTCTATGAAGAGTCCAACAACAGGAACTGCTAAATAGCAAAATAAAGAAAGAAAGTATATAATGATTTTGACATGAAAAAAAGGACATTCTCCATATTCTAATGGCAGTTGTTGACTACAAGGCAAAAAGGGGCTGCATAACCAACTGAATGGTGACTAATTGGAAAGGGGCAGGGCAGCTTCAAGCATGGCTTCAGTTTTGCATAAAATAATTGGTCATACACTGCTGCACATGTTGAATAGTCTTTCAGCAACAGGCTTCTTCTTCAGAATACATGCTAGAGCTAGTATGAGAAACAGCATTCTTTTTAAACATATGAGGTGGTTGAATATGTTCCATTATAATTCCATAAAACTTAACACATGAGCTCAATTCTGGGAATTATACCCATGATTTTTACATCTAATTCCAGTCATTACTGAGATCCTACAATGATGTTAATCCATCTATTTATAAGTAAAAATGAAACAGACTCCAAGAAATTAATAATAATAATGTTCATGGTAATGTAATTCAATTTGTTTTATCCAGACATACACTAGCTCTTCCAAGCCAGCTCAACGTCTGCTTAACTGTGATTAACTAAGAGCATGGATCAATCAATTTCATCCACATAGTGCATCTGAGCCCTGTTTCAATGACTTTATTGACTATGTGGACCTTAGATGTTTGACTTTGATCACATTAATGAAAAATGTAAACATTTGTGCAACTTTGTGGTATATTTATTATGTAGCATACCTGATCTGCAGAAATCTATTTTCACTGCACACATAGGTTCACCCTTATCCAGTTGAATATACACATATGCTCTATATTTTCTTCCCCTGCATAAGCCATTCCACTCCTCCCTACTAGAATGCACACACACACACGCACACACACACACACACACACACACACACACACACACACACACACACACACACACACACACACATAAATGTAACCACCAGTTACAACCACTTCATTAACTATGTACACCTCATATGTTTGATGGTGATGATCCAATGAACAAATTAATGAATGAATAAAAATGAAAGAAATAAAAAGCAAGAAAGGTGGAAGGAAGAAAAACAGTGTAAATGCATTCAGCTCACTGAGCCCACCCCCCATACCCCCCCACAAAACTTGTTCATTTGCTGTGTACACTTAAGATGTCTGATTGCGTTCATATCCTTCCGTTAACTTGCCGCCCCATTATTTACTGAATTCATCACATTTGTATAATATTTTACTGAATGTACCACATTGGGCTATTATAGACATAGATATTATATAAAATAACAAAGCTAATTTGAAAGGTCTCCCCACCAAAATCATCATGTAGTCCATTCTGAAGGTAACAATACAATCTCTATAACTGAGCGTAGAAATTACCTAAGTCCTCTCCCTTCCCTTTTTGTAGAGAGGGACCAAATTAGCTACACTTTAATTCATGGGTACATATAAATCCTCCTCCTTTTCTTGGAAGTTCAAATTATTCTTCTAGTGTAAGGATAAAGCAGAAGTAGTCATTTGATGCCTCTACTTGCTCATGCCTTTTCAAGATGCCACTTAATTCTACTTTGGTTACATTGGGCTTGTACATTCTCATTTCACTGACATATTTATAAAGGTGTTGTTATCCGTGACATATCTCTTTGTCAGTGCCTTGTTCTTTTCTGTTTTCACCTTCATCAGTGCATTAGCTATTACCAAAGACCACTGATTATATGCTTTTTTGACATAATCTTCCAAGATCTCTGGCTCATCTGCATAACCACCTTTTTGTTTGGATGACTACTTCTGATATCCTTTATATCAAAGTTGTGCACAGAGTAAAATGTAGTGATCCCACCATTATGTCTGGAGGTGCAGAGGTTGCAGAAATTGATTCCATTATCTACCTACAGCACGAAAGGTTACCTTTGTCATTCAATACTTCAGTGCCGTTAAACATAAGTATACCACTAGCTGGATCTGTGTTGCAAAGGGTTAGAACCCTGACTGTGATACTGATGCCTCAGGTAACTTGGGTGCTGGAGAAGTTAGCCAGGAAGGGTGGCAATAATTAGCCAACATGTTCCACTTTATTGTACAACCTTAAGAGGTGGGAAGTGATTTGGTCTGCTGCTACGTTAACATTCATCAATCCCAGCTGTTACACCATGAAGAATATGCAACAGCATATGATGTTTGCTTTGCTAAGTAGCCCTCATGCAATACAGACTGCATGGTACATGTTTGGAAACATGTACATGCCTTTGAGGTGGAACAGCAGGCCCCTATTTCATGGGATGTGAACAAAAGGCTGCCAAGGGGGCTCAGTTAGAGCAGCATAAGAAACACCTTGATGGCTGTCTGTGTGACAGCCTCAGTGAGATCAACTCTGACCTCTGATGTCGGGCACAGATAGGCTTGATCAATAACAATGAGCTCCAAAATGTTTGGTGGTATTGGGATTAAAAAAGACATAAAAATAATCAAACCATTGGGATTTGAACTGTGTTACAAACATTTTAATCAGCAATAAAGGAGAATCATAGCTTTTGCTTTTGAATTTAACCTTTTTAAACACATTTCTGTTAAAGTTTTACAGTTTGCTTGGTGAAGCGGCCAGTCATAATCTCTGTGGTATGTTATATCTCATAAAATACAGCACTGATATCACTAATTAGTTACCTATGATGGTACTTTTCCTGGATAATGAGTTTCCTGTCTATGACATATTTAAAAGTATTCATTAATAGTCTATGTTGTTCTTTCAATGGCAGCTCCATACAAGCTTATCAGATTAAGCATTTCAGCATCAGCCTTGTTTCCATCAAACCTCATCTCCAAAGTACAGCAATCTAGGACTTGATTTTGAATCCTGTAACACTCCAAACCCTGAGTTATAGTCTGTTTTGTGGTCCAATCCTTTTTCTGACCATCTATCACATCCCTCCTGACTGCCCTATAAGACCATCAAAGGTGAGTGCATAATGGCCCATTAGTTTTATGGAGTGACAGCTAGGCAAATTAGGAGTAGGAGCTGTAATCCGTGTGGTAGGGATTAGAGTTTCTCTATAAGCCTGAACATTACTGTATGGGCAAAAAGTGTCTAAGCAGAAGCAGGTAAGAGACTTGCAATGTAATGAATGTTATGCAACCACAGTCCTGCCCCTATACAGACAGCACACCCGTGGGACACTGGTATACACCAGAGGTTCTACCATGGACTGTGTGCATGGGTATGTACTCTAATCCTTCCCCTTGAAACAGAGATGAGCAGCCTCTACCTCCTCTAGCTTCTACTCCTCCACACTAACTACAACAGGCTCCTGAGCTGCTAACCGAACTCAGGTCACTTGAGTCAAAGGCAGAACTTTATCCCCTCTATATCAGTTAAGCTAGCATCCTGAACAGTACTAATCTATTGTAATGCTGGCTCAGGTATTCCATTTTCACATGAAGAATGCCACCAGCGATGGGGTAATGACCAGAAACAAGCTCCCCACCATGGGTTTATTGACAAGTTTCATAAAAGAACTGCTACACTGAACTCATCACAGTTCTCTTCCTGGTGAAAGAGTTGATTGGTATGGTCTTGTCAAATAATGAAAAGAACATGAAATTTCTCACTTTACTGCAACCTTCCTGTTCCACTTCATCCCCCAATCCATTCTTCTTTGGGTATATTCCTCTTTCCCCTTGAGATGGTAATCTGTACACCACTTTTTGTCAGCAAATTCAGCACTATTTGCCCAAATGTAGTTTCATTACCTCCACATGTCTTCAACACTCCCTTCACACTGACAAGTTGCTCCCTTATGGCATACACTGCAGTGCCTCCTTATGTCCTTTTACAAATATTCTGTGATTTGGAAGCTTCCTTTCCATTCCCATGAGATGGCTACTGACATTCCTGCCTTTCTGCACAACTTTGTTACCTCTTAAACTGCTCCACCATTATCTGTGCTATATCTTTAACGAGTTTATTGATCCCCAAGAAATTTACAACTTAATGATATTTATCTACTTCTCCAATGTTTGATGAATTCATGACTAATTGAAAAAATGCTGTTCATTTTGAACAGATCAAAAACATACTTACCTGATATCACATAAACAATCACTTTTGTCCCATGCTCCTGAACTTACATATACTAACTCCATGGTTGCATAACAGTGGGGAAAGGTGAAATGCCCTGTTCAAGCACACAGCAGTCTTGCACTGAAAACAACCCTGCACATTAGAAGCATCTAGACTCTGTTCTTGACCACTTGCATTTCCACATTTATAACCCAATAAACAAGCCCATAATAATCTATAAGAAAACAGTATTTCTCCTCTTCTCTTATTGATGCACCCCCATGAATATTGGGTCCACTGCCATCAGGCTTGGCACTGTCTCTATCCCACCCTTATTGTGGCTCTGTCATATGCAATTTCTTCAATAATTACTTAGGTAATGGAGTTGTAATGTCCCAGGTGTTCACTAAAGAGGACAGTACTGTGGGCTGTGTCTAAAGAAGGTCCCCGAGGATTAGTGTTCCACCTGTACTAACAAATACAAATACATTTTTTTTTTTTTCTCTAATTGATATCACCTCTTAGGTAGGGTCTATATTATGTGATTGAAAACCCAAGTCAATAAACACCTGTTCACTGACCAATAAGCAGCGAACTGTCATTTCTGCGAACTGCCACTTCAGTGAATTTTTTCCAAGGGGAAAAATCGCTTGGCCATTGTCATGAATTTGCCCTTTTCCCCACTGTAGTGCAGTCTCGAGTTGGTATATTTGACAGGTTTGAAATAGTGTGTCATTTCTGGTTGACCAAGTGAATTTTCCCCTAGGAAAAAATTTGCTGAAGTGGCCATTCACAGAAATGACAGTTTGCTGTTTATTGGTTGGCAAACAGGCGTTTGCTGACTTGGGTTCAGATCTTCCCTGAAAATAGACTCTGTCCTAGGTGGACTTTCCCTGTCAACAAATGTTAAATAAAAAATAAATAAATATGTTCATTTTACTTTTGTTTTACTTATTGTTTAGTGCTTTGTCATCAGCACTATAATAAGTCTAATGATGCACGTGACTGTGTTTGGATGTAGAATACCAGATCTGTTTGAAATGACTGAAGTCAGGCTAAGCCTAACATAAACCACACTATACTGCACTGAGATCTGATTGTAGCAGTAATTAATACAAAAGCAATTTTATACTGTCTTTTTGCAGGGTGGGGTTGTGGCTGTCCCCCTTCCCCACATGTATGGACTCTATCTTCAGGGAAGGCCCGGGGAGAAATGTTCCAGATGCATGTCCTTGGAATGTGGGAGGAAACTGGAGTACCTGGAGGAAACCCACGGGAATGCAGGGAGGACATGCAGACCACACAGAAGGCATCCCAGACAAGAAATGAACTGGAGAACCTCTTGCTGTGAGGTGACAATGTTAACCGCTGCTGCACTGTGCTGCCCAAATAATAACAACAAATCCTGGTCAAAGCATGCAAGTTCACCATATAAATCAAAAAGATAAGTTTTAAGGAACTTCTTAAAGTTACTTAGCATTAGGGACTCTTTCAGTCACCTTGGCGGTAAATTCAAAAGATACAGGTTTTGATAGATACAGAAGTGAATCCCAAAGGACTTCAACCTTGTCCTTAGAAACAATAACAGCCTCAACAGTGGTGAAGACCAAAAGGGCAATACCATACAGGTAGTTCCTGAAGATCGAGTGGAACCACATCATGTACAGATCAATAAGTAACTACCAGAATTCAGATTATCTCTGACTGAACATGCCACCAGTGCAGACTATGAATAATGTGCAATAGGGTATGTTGACACAACCATCAGGAACACTATGAAGAACAGATAGAATATGACACTGTGATGCAGCCAATATGACACTGGCCACACCCTCTGTCATGACATCACCACAAGAGTGGTGAAGGAGATGCAGTTATGGGTACAACAGTGTGAATTTATTACAGCATACTGAAATCTCACAAACCATTCAAATTATGCAGCTTTAACAGTAAAAGTGAAGTATTACTGCAAAAGCTCACACATTACTCAGTTGTAACAGTAAGTAAACTTTACAGAAAAACACTACTCATATTAAACGGACAATTATATTTACTTAAAAGAGCAAAAAAAAAAACATTTTAAATTTTACATATTACACTAACCATAAATATTCTGATAGAAATAAACCAATAGCACTAACTTACCCAGGACAATGATGCAGTAAAGAACAGGCCCAATGGCAGCACTGCCATATTCACATTATACTCAAAGTAGCACATTTTAAACTTATTAAAGACAGTATTAAAATAAAATACACACATTTCCACTTATAAAGGCAAACTGTGCACTATGTTTACCTATGAACGTCCCCCCCCAAAAAATAAAAAGTTGCACACACACACACACACACACACACACACACACACACACACACACACACACACACGCACGTGCACGCGTACATACTTTTTGTACCTTTAAAAACTACTACTACTTGCAAATCTCAAAATAACCATTACATATATTTAAATACTGTACATTGCACCCCTTTACCTCTAATCATTAAATAGTTAAAAACTGAAATAAAACACAATATTCTCATTTTTTAAAAAGCCAGAGCCTTAAAATACTAGTTGTACTTATTTACTACTACAATCACAGTCTTTGCTGAGTCTAGCTGGCTGGCTGGCTGGCTGGCTGCTGGAGTGGCTACCTGGCTGGCTGCTGGAGTGGCCACCTGGTTGGCTCTCTGGTTGCTGGAGTAGCTAGCTGGCTAGCTGACTGGCTGATGGAGTGGCTAGCTGACTGCTGCAGTAGCTAGCTAGCTGGCCGGCTGCTGCAGTGGCTAGCTGGCTGGCTGGAGGGGATAAGTAGCGAGCAGGCTGGCTGGTTGCTGAAGTGGCTAGCTGGGTGGTTGTTGGACTGCTATCTAGCTGGATGCTGGAGTGGCTGACTGGCTGGATACTGGAGTGGCTAGATAGCTGGCTGGCTGTTTGAGTGGCTAGCTGGCTGACTGGAGCATCTAAGTGGCTAGCTAGCTAGCTATATGGCTGCTTGAGTGGCTAGCTAGCTGGCTGAATGCTGGAGAGGCTAGCTAGCTAGCTGGCTGGCTGGCTGCTAGAATGGCTGGCTGGCTGGTTGCTAGAATGGCTGGTTGGCTGGCTGAATAAATGGCTGGATGGCTAGATGGTGGAATGGGTAAATAGGTGAATGGATGGGCAGATGGCTGGCTGGCTCTGTGGTTTGCTGGCTGGCTGGCTTGTCTGTTAGAGAAAAAAAAGCCAAATCTGTCGTAAATTTTTTTAGCGGCTGTAGAAGTGCTAAAAACAAACCTTTTTATGCCGCGATCTTTGTAGGGCTGTTCCTGCCCCAATCCCCACCCCCCCTTCATAAATTGCAGCCAATTGCTGCATAATGTAATACACACAGACCGAACAGGGAACAGCTCTGTCTGCAGTTCCAGGTTGGTGATGTAACCAAATTGCCGAGGAAAAACAGAAGTACATGTGGCTTATCCATGGCAATTCAGTGTGACTGAAAAGCAGGACTTTTAAAGTCCCACTGCCCACAGAGTGAGCAACTGGATGAGGCAGCTCAACCCATAAGTGCCTCTCTGATAATGGGATGAGTGGCAACCCTATTTGTTTCCCCTTTATTTTAGGCTTTATCCAGATTTCTTGAGCTTAAAGGTTGAAAGGTATGCAAACCTTTTATCTGCTGCTGCCACTGGTCCATGGATCTCACTGTCTCTCCCTCTTTCTCTCTCTCTCTCACACACACACACACACACACACACACACACACACACACACACACACACACACACACACACACACACACACACACACACACTTGCACTTCAGAAAATGCATGCTAACACAAGTCCTAATATTCAAACAACTTTGTGATTCTAGCAGGAATATGTTCCTGTTTTGAGCCTTTGTTCCCCCTTTATTGTAGGTTTTATCCAGATAACTTGATCTAAGAGATGAGAGGTAAACTTCCTCAATGTTGCTGTTCCCAATGCTCAATCGTTCTCAGTCTTCACTGTCTCTCTATCTCTCTCTCTCTCTCTCTCTCTCACTCACACACACCTCACTTTTATGCATGCAAACATGCATTCACACACACACAAAGAGAAACATATGCATACACAGACACACACACACACACACACACACACACACACACACACACACACACACACACACACACACACACACACACACACACACACACACACATACAAGCACATACTTTTTTGTGTTATATTTGGTTTTTAAATTTGCTAAACAAAGCGCTGCTTAGCGAGTGTAAAATAATGGCTCAATCTATCTCGCTTTAACTTGCATGCATGCATACACTCACACACAGCATAGACACACAAACAGTTTGTTTTTTTAATTTCCTTTTTTTTATATATTTTACACTCACTAAACAGCAGAAGCACTGCTTAGTGAGTGTAAAATAATGGCGGCCATTAGTCTTTTCAGTCTGACATCCATGGCAGCTTGATATGCTGCAGTAACAATGGCTGGCAAGACAATCGCAGCATGCCATCATTTGTCTGTGGCAAGTCATCTCGGACTCAGGTTTCAGTGGGCGGAGGGGGGTGGTGGAGAACAGGTAGGGTCAGGATAGGTAGGAGGGCTGAGATGGGCTAGGCTGTCCAGGGAAAGGGTTGAAAAAGCTGGGAACAAAGCAAATCAGTCTTTTCAACCTCCACCTTGGCAGCTTGTTTGATCAGCTTATCTGTGGATTACTGGTGTGTATTTGAACTACGTGATGGATCTAAGAACACGGTAGGGGCCTTTTTGTTTGTTTTTGATTTGATCACAGGATTCAGTGGCATTTATCTGTTAACAGGTATTTTGAATACTTAATAGTGTAGGATGCTTAAGATATCATGTTTAAAAGCATACAAACAGCTGGTTAAGGTTGAATTAAATTGGTGTGCTATAATTGAGGTTCGTTTAGTAAGCCTATATTTTGGTGCTAGAAGCAGGTTAGTAACTAAGTGTACCTAGAAAGTATCAAGTGAAATTAGAAGACCAAAAGGGTTTAAGTAGTTTTAACCAAGGGTTTGGCTTGACTGAATTAAAGCATGGTTAAATTAAAAATATTAAAGGTAGGGCTTGTGAGCTGAGGCCTACAGCCAGGGCTGCCAGACGTCCCTATTTGGGCGGGACTGTCCCGAGATCAGCAGCCTGATCCCGAGTCCCGCACTGCCAGTTTAAATCCCAGGCAGCCTCCGCTTTGTTTTTTTTTTATTTTGATTGGCCCGTATACCGGCATACGGGCCAACCAGAAATCACTAAACACAGAGCTTCTTGTGTTTAATGCGGAACATCGCAGTTCCGCATTAAACAGAAGTAGCTTGGTGTTTAGCGATTTTTGATTGGCCTGTATACCGGTATACGGGCCAATCAAAAAATCGCAAAACAGAGCTGCTTCTGTTTAATGTGGAACTGCAATGTTCCGCATTAAACAGAAGTAGCTCTGTGTTTAGCGCTTATAAAAAATAAACACAGAGCTACTTTTGTTTAATGCAGAACGCTGATATTCCGCATTAAAGACCCTGGCGTGGAAGACCTTTTTTTTTTTAGTCTTCACTTACAGTGAAAGACCTTTTTTTTTAGTCTTCACTTTTGTTTGTCCCTACGTGGCCAGTCAAAATCTGGCAACCCTGCCTGCAGCTAGCCACATGGCAGGGCTTGTGAGCTGAGGCCTGCAGCTAGCCACATGGTTGGGCTTGTGAACTGAGGCCTGCAGCTAACCACAAGGCAGGGCTTGTGAACTGAGGCTGTTGTTAGCAGCACAAGTAGAATACTTGTTTTTGATGCAGAAGGCTGTGGGTTCTGCTCCCATAGTAGGTAGTTGGTTTGCTGATACTGTACTGTGCTGTACTTTTAAGAGGAAGCCAGTGGTTAGCCGCATGGCAGGACTTGTGAGCTGAGGCCTGCAGTTAGCCATATGGCAGGGCTTGTGACCTAAGACCAGGCTTGTGAGCTGAGGCTATTAGCAGCACAAAAAGCAGAATACTTGTTTTTAATGCAGTTGGCTGTGGGTTCTTCTCCCACTGTATGTAGATGGTTTGCTGATACTGCACTGTGTTTCACTTTTAAAGGAAAGCCTGCAGTTAGCCACATGGCAGGGCTTGTGAGCTGAGGCCTGCAGTCAGCCACGTGGCAGGGCCTGTAAGCTGAGGCCTGCAGTCAGCCACATGGCATGGCCTGTAACCTGAGGGCTGCAGTCGGCCACATGGGTGGCATGGCCTGTAAGCTGAGGCCTGCAGTCGGCCACATGGCAGGGCTTGTAAGCTGAGGCCTGTAGTTGGCCACATGGCAGGGCATGTAAGCTGAGGCCTGCAGTCGGCCACATGGCAGGGCCTGTAAGCTGAGGCCTGCAGTTGGCCACATGGCAGGGCCTGTAAGCTGAGGCCTGCAGTCGGCCACATGGCAGGGCCTGTAAGCTGAGGCCTGCAGTCGGCCACATGTCAGGGCCTGTAAGCTGAGGCCTGCAGTCGGCCACATGGCAGGACCTGTAAGCTGAGGTCTGCAGTCGGCCACATGGCAGGGCCTGTAAGCTGAGGCCTGCAGTCAACCACATGGCAGGGCCTGTAAGCTGAGGCCTGCAGTTGGCCACATGGCAGAGCCTGTAAGCTGAGGCCTGCAGTCAGCCACATGGCAGGGCCTGTAAGCTGAGGCCTGCAGTCAGCCACATGGCAGGGCCAGCAGTCAGCCACATGGCAGGGCCAGTAAGCTAAGGCCTGCAGTCAGCCACATGGCAGGGCCTGTAAGCTGAGGCCTGCAGTCAGCCATGTGGCAGGGCCTGCAGTCAGCCACATGGCAGGGCCTGTGAGCTGAACAGGGCTTGCGAACTGAGGCCTGCAATTATCAGTTAACCACATGGCAGGGCCCTGCAACTGAGACCTTAAACTATTTTTAGTTACATGGGACAAAGAATGATTATGATTTGAGAGTCAAGGCAACATATAATTCTAATACGGTGGTCATTGTACCTAGCTAGTTAGTCTGACCTAGCAGAGTAGTCTCTGATACCAGCTAAAGTAGGTTATGATCCTAGCTTAAGTGGCCGTAACTAAATTAAGTTATATTTATAACTAAGATAGCTGATGCTGCTAGTTACAGCAGGCGGTGATCTTAGCTAAAGTAGCTAACTAAATTAAGCTTCAAGTCGAACTAAGGTAGTCGGTAACTGTAACCAAAGTGATCAGTAAATTTAACTATATTAAGGATATTCCAGCAGGTTAAGTGGGATTAAGAAAGAGCTCTAATTTCAGTTACAACAAAGGAAATTTCTGTAAATCAAGACATATTCCTTGGAGCTCGAAGTAGCCATGAGCTCAGTGGCCTAGTGACACATATGCTATTGGCAGGGCCTAACTGGGGAGTCTCATGGCAAGGCCTGCAGCCAAGGCCTGAAAAGGTTGTCGAGGTTCAAGACCTATTACTAATAACAATAATACAAAGAAAAAAAAACAGAACAGGCTAACAGTGCATTTCTTTTGTGTTTCATGAATTAGATGGATCATCAAATGCAAGCACAAATGCAGGCCATGTTGAGCCTAAAAGGAGAGAATGGTGGGAGGATCTGTTCCATCAGACAGTGGGATCAAGGCAGGTGCCTCAAGCAGTGCAAGTAACCTGCCTCCTGACCCTCAAGCAGGACCTACCACAAGGTTCCAAGCTTTAAAAGGAGGCAGCAAGAAAGATGATGGAAAGGGCAGGAAGGTTGAGAAAGCTCGCAAACATAAGGATAAGAAGAAACATTGCAAAAAACGCAAGAGGGATAACAAGAAGGAAGGTAAGAATGGGTTTACTGGTGATCAGAAGTTTGTGAAGTGGTTACAAAGCCAAGGTTTTTTCCAGGATGACGAAGTAATGGGATATGAATCTCAGTCTAGTGATAGGGGTGAGGCAATTCATGTGAGTGGACGGACTCAGTGCACTGAAAGGAGTATGGTTGAGCTTCAGGAGAAACAAGTGTCAAAGGGCTTGGGTCTAGTAGGGACAGTAGAAAGTGAAAGGTTGCACCAACCAAATAAAGACATTTTAGGCCAAATTGGGGCCTTGATAGCACAACTCACGGGGAAAGGGGAAGAGGACAAATTACTGCAACAAGGGGTGAATGGTCAGGCTACAAATGAAGGGACGAGGGGAGATTCAGATCATGATAAGTACTATGGTGCAGTTACTTTATTGCCTCTAGGTTTTCATTTGAGTGAAAAAGTGAAACAAGAGATTGCAAATGGGGATTTTGTGGACATATTTTCACTGTTAAACAGATAGGATGAAGAAAAGGAAAAGGATAAGGATGGCAGGGCAGAATATTCAGTAGCCAAAGAAAGGAAATTAGCTATAAGGAGAACATGGGAAAACTGGATGATTGGCTATTCGATTATTAGGAGAACATAGGAAAACTGGGTGATTGGCTATTCGATTATTAGGAGAACATGGGAAAACTGGGTGATTGGCTATTCGATTATTAGGAGAACATGGGAGAACTGAGTGATTGGCTATTCGATTATTAGGAGAACATGGAAAAACTGGGTGATTGGCGATTCGATTATTCAGAGAACATGGGAAAACTGGGTGATTGGCTATTCGATTTATGCACAAATTTTAGGAGACAAGTGCCCTGCCAAAGCAAAGGCATGTGGACGCATTTTAACAGAGTGACCACGATGCGCTTTGCTCAAGGGGGTCATAAGTGGTTAAGGTATGATGAAGATTACAGAAGGATGAGACAAGCATACCCAGAGAGGTCATGGGCATGGATGGATTTGGGTTTGCTGTGCTGGTTAGATACTAGTGGAGAGGCAGCAACAACAGATTGTGGTTTTCCGGCTAACCAAAGCTGGTTCAATTCTTATAAGCTTGCAATGACCAGCCATTTCGGAGCAATGGAGAGTCAACAGGCTAGAACGGATGGGGGTGCTGGGAAGTGTTTTCAGTATAATTTCGGTCAGTGTCGGAATCATTTTCACTGTAGATTTAAGCATCAATGCTTGGCATGTGGTGCATTTAACCACCCAGCCAAGACTTGTTTTTGTTTCTCAAGTCCCCCTAACAAAAACGTGTACTTGCCAACCCACTTCAAAGGGTACGCAGGTCACCCTTCCGACGTCAATAAAAGGAGACATTTTAAAGAAGTGGCTCAAAAAGTATCCAGATAAAGAGGCTGCGGAATTACTAGAAGAGGGGTTCACTAAGGGCTTCAGGATACCAGCAAAAGGAAGGAAGCAAGGGGGTATGGTTAAGAACTTGAAATCAGCAGAAGAATTTCTTGACATAGTTAGGGCAAAGCTAAAGAAGGAATTAGAAGTGGGCAGATTAGCAGGCCCATTTCATGACTCACCCAAAAGAGCATTTAGAGTTTCACCCATTGATGTAATCCCAAAAAGGAAGCCAGGTGAATTCTGGCTCATACATCACTTATCATACCTAGAAAGAAATTCTGTGAATGATTATATAAATGGACAAGAGACATCTGTGCACTATGCATCTTTTGATGAAGCTGTTAGGAAGGTCAAAGAGAAGGGGAGGGGGGCCCTCATGGCAAAAACTTGACATAGAATCTGCTTTCATACTGTTACCTATTGCTCCGAAAGATCAGGGGTGGTTAAGTTTGTTTTTCGAAGGTCAATATTACATGGATAAATGCATGCCTATGGGTTGTTCAATTGCATGTGCCACTTTTGAAAAGTTTAGTACCTTTTTACACTGGATGGTGGCACAGAGGCTAGGGGAGGACAGCGTCATTCATTACTTGGATGATTTTTTTATTTGTAGGGAAGGAAGACACAGGGGAATGTCAACAAGCATTAGCCACATTTGCATATATTTTCAAAGAGATAGAGGTGCCATTAGCAATGGATAAAACAGAGGGCCAAAAGTTGCATTTAGTTTTAAGTCAAATGTTAAATCAGAATAAGATAACCCTCAAACAGTTGCAAGAATTAGTAGGGCTGATGAATTTTGCATGCAAAGTAATCCCCGTGGGGTGCTCATTTATGAGGCATTTGGCTGCTAAAGGTTCTGGGTACACAAAGCCACACCACCGGATTAGGGTTTCACAGGGTATGAAGGAAGATTTAGGTGTGTGGTCAGATTACAACAGGACAGCAATTTGGCAGGAGAGAGACAACCAACTACCACTTCAGTTGTTTACAGACACAGCGGGGGGATTTGGTTTTGGGGGTTATTTTCAAGATCAGTGGTTCAGCGCGGCATGGCTGACTCATGTGAAAAATAAGTTATGCATTTCAATTGCTGAAATGGAATTTTTTCCATTAGTGGTTGCATTGGAAATATGGGCTGTGCAAATGAAAGATAGAGTAGTTTGGCTTTGTTCTGACAACAATAGCGTAGTACACATAGTCAATAATCAGCTGGGGGGGGGGGGAGTGGTAGGCAGGATGATGAGATATTTTACTTTTAAGTGTTTAACATTAAATGTCACAGTGAAGGCACAACACTTTCCAGGCATTGATAACTCATTGGCGGATTCCCTTTCTCATTTGCAGTGGTCTCGTATCCGGTTATTGGCTCCAAATGCGAATCCTTCTCCGGTTTGAGTGCCGGATCATTTATGGACTTTATGGGCAGACGAAATGGTGGCTAATGTGTAATCACCTCAGTGGAAAGACAAGGGTAAGGTACAATAAATGCATACAGCAATTCTTGCAGACCAGATTATCCAGAGGCTGGGGACAAGTTTGGCCAATCTCACCTTACCAAGTCAGGAATTACATTTTGGTAATGAAAGAAAGAGGCTGGCTTTTGGAAGGGCAAGAAGCACATTGTCAGCTCTGAATTGGTTTCATCAGGCCTTGGGTCTGAAGGATTTAGCTAACACATTTCAGGTAAGGACAATGTTTAAGGGCTGGGGAAAAAACACACACAAGAGACCTGATAAGAGGTACCCCATATGTCCAGCGGTGTTACGTAAGTTGTGGCTTGCAGTTTCTAATTTTGTTTTTCTTCTTATGAGGTAGCATTATTTAGGGCTGCTTTCTGCTGGCTTTTTGTGGGGCATTAAGATGGTCTGAAATTATTCAACCAAACAAGAAGAAAGGTCAACAGACAGTTTTACCAGTGACATATGTACATTTGCTGGGGGAGGACACTTGGGTTTATGTGGCTAAATCCAAAATGGATCAAGAAAGCAAAGGTCAGTGGGTAAGAGTGGTTACCCCAAAGGGTTTGGAATGGGGTCTTGACTAAAGTGCTACTTGACTACCGCAACTATACGGGTAGGTCAGATGGTCCATTCTTTTGTTATCAGCAAGGTGAACCTCTGACACAGTATCAGGTGAGAGCAGATTTAAAGGAGTCAATCAAGTTGAGTGGCCTAGACTCAGATAAATATACATCACATTCCTTTCGAATAGGTGCAGCCTCATTTGCATATGCAATGGGAGCTTCACAGACCGACATTATGAAGATGGGCAGGTGGAAGTCCAGTGCTTATAAAGGCTACGTAAGGTATAAATGGCTTTAACTCTTGTCCTTTATATTTTATCTCTCGCATCTTTGGATCAGAAATACATCTGGATAGTGGGTCATTCTTTCATTCGGAGACTCCATCGCTTTGTCCAGGGCAGGCAGGGCTTCTCCTTCCAAGGAGGAAAATGAGCTTCTTGCAAAGCAATTTGGTTTGGGGTATCAGGAATGTGGTGGCACCATCTCAGGGCAGTACTATAGCAAGATGCAAAAAGCAATAAATCTCCTACTGCCATTTTATTGCACCTAGGAGGTAATGATATTTGTTTACATCCAATAAAAGATCTAATTGGTTTAATGGTACAAGGGATATATTGTATGCATATCTGCTGGTCAGAAGTGGTACAGAGAAAGAAATGGAGGTCCATTAAAGCTGTGGAGAGAATGAGAAGGAGAACTAATAATTCTACGGATAAGGTGTTAAGGGACATTAACGGGTTGTACATTCCTCACCCTGGCATTTAGGTCTGGTGGCCAGACAGGTATGATAAGGA
The DNA here is from genome assembly GCF_019279795.1 of Protopterus annectens. Lineage (NCBI taxonomy): Eukaryota > Metazoa > Chordata > Ceratodontiformes > Protopteridae > Protopterus > Protopterus annectens. The sequence goes on from NC_056744.1 coordinate 1,522,706,669, forward strand.
TGGGGTTCATTTATCTGAAGAAGGTTTGGAGATTTTTTATAAGGAATTGCAAGCTGGTTTAGCTTTGAAGGGCATTCACTTAGGATAGGCTGAGATGTGCTGGCGGAAGACAGGAAAGGTAAGGGAGGCCAAGGTAAGTGGGGGGGGGTCACAGGACTCTTCAGCTCGGCCTTCCACAAGCCAGACAGCCCCAAGGGATTGTTGCCAGGGGACTTATCAGCCTGGCAATGGCTCCTTGACAGATTGTAAGGTGGCCCAGAGGAATGGTGATGAATAGTGAAATGAAAAAGCTGTTATGATGTGGGTATGTTGAATCAGAAGGGCCGGATATCGATGTGCTGTCTGTTGTCCTGTAGGTTTAGGGGAATCCTATGAAAGAAATAAAATGGCCTTCATGACATTCCTGCCTTGTGCACATCTCATAATAACTGGCTTCTATTTGAGTAAATGGCAATAAACACATGGCTATGGCCATTTAATCCATTTGAGGTCTATGTGTTTTTTATTGAATATCCAGCTTGTGGCAACCCTGATTTGTAAAGCATGCAACTTCGATACATTTCTTGTCAATGGTGCCAGGGGAATGATAATGTTCTGAGCTGGTTTTTGAATATGGCTCAAAGGTTGATATGGATCATTAAATGAATTATGAACACTATTTGATATGGAGCATGTAATGATTTGAACACCATGTTAAATGTTTTCTAAAAGATCATTCTGTTGGCATCAATGGCAAGGTAAGATATTGGTTCACTAAACTTTATTAAAAGCAGGTAGAGCTGTACCAATCTAAGACAAATCATCAGACTAATTTTTAGCAGGCATTAATTGTATGCTAACCCTCTTTTGGAGAATGTTCATTCTCCAATCGGGTTGTGATCTACAGATCACCCATTCCCTAAAGTTGATTAACTTGTGACTTTGGAAGCCCCAAGTACAGTGAGTTACAGCAGTCCAAGCATGCTTTACCCAAGGTATGCTCAACCACTGGATAGTTCACAGATGGTTTATGGTGCTTTATGAAGACAACATTCCTAACATAGAAAGGGCATGATGAAATTTCTGCAAAGCCATGGAGAGGATCATAATGGAACTCATAAATAAAGACATAGGAACTTGCAGATTTTGGATCCAACCCAGTTTGGCTTTGTCAAAGGCAGATCATGCCTTTTAAACTTGGTTGACTTTTTCGAAACAGTCACCAAGGCCATTGATGAGGGAAAGGCAGTCCATACAGCCTACCTCGACCTGGCAAAGGCCTTCAACACAATACCCCACTCAGGTATCATCGAAAAACTCATCAGCTTGAATGTAAACCCATACATCACAAGATGGGTTGCAAACTGGCTAAGTGACAGAACCCACAGGGTCAGAGTTGCTGGAGCCATGTCAGACTCAAAGCCTGTCACAAGTGGTGTCCCACAGGGCTCAGTCCTGGGTCCACTCTTGTTCGGCATCTACTTTTCTGAAGTACAAGCAAACACAGGAGGGTTATGGCTGACAAAGTCTGCAGATGACTGCAAACTGGGTGCCATAGTCGAAAACACATCTGACACAGATATCCTTCAGAAGGGCCTCACAGAAACGGATAACTGGTGCCAGAGCCATGGCCTAAAGTTAAACGCCAAGAAATGCATAGTCATACCCTTCGGGAAAAACAAGGTTACCCCTAGCTACCATATAGGTGACAATCCACTGAGCACAGAAGAAGTCATCAGGCATCTGGGGACCCAGGTTGACAGTAGCCTTTCGTTTGACACTCATGTTGCTAAAGTAGTTAGGAAAACCTTCTACATTGCCCACCTGATCATGAAGGGATTCACATCTAGATCAAGGGAGGTCATCGTCCCCCTGTACTCATCACTCATTAGACCTATGATTGAGTACAATGCCCCATTTGGAATGTATCTGACCCGACACCTGCAGCAGCTGGAAAGGCCCCAAAAGTTCCTCACCAAAAGGATAAAGGGTCTCAAAAATATGTCTTATACTGCCCGACTGAAAGAACTCCAGCTCTATTCAGTCTCATACCGCTTGCTCAGAGGTGACCTGTGCCTGACATATAAGGCCATGTCAAACCCAGATTTGATGAATATGCTTCACCTCAAAAAATCTAGATCCCTCAGAACCACAAGGGCGGGAGACTTAAACCTTGACACGGTTATTAATAGAACGTGCTGGAGGGACAGATTCATCACACAGAGACTCCCTATGATGTGGAACAAAATCCCGGTACATGTGAGGCAGAGCACCTCGCTGGCCTTGTTCAAGAGGAATCTTGACCAATGGATGGGAGATCGCAGATATACCCCAGGGATTACTTCAGTGTCACTGCTTGACAGGGGCACAGGAAAATAATAGGCATAGTTTTATTCAAACTAAAGGGGTGGCGAAAGCCACATAACTATGGGCTAGGCTTATAAATGCCTTTGGGCAGATAGCCTAGTATGAACCTATGAACCTATGAACATATGGTGTTCCAAAAAAAAATCCCAAGCTATGTACCTTTGACTCAAATGCTAGTCTGTCACCTCCACAGATGATCTTTGGACACAAGATTGCATCACTGGAATCTCACAAAGTGGTGTAAATAGCTGGATTCACTTCAGAAGCTTGAAATATCACAAGCCTGAATTCCGGAAGACCAAAAGCCTGAAAATTCAAAATTCTGAAAACTCCAAAGCCTGAATCCCAAAAGACTGAAAATATACAGAACGCAAAGAATAACAATATTCCAGTACAAGGACAAACAAAAACACATACAAGACAAAGGACAGCACTTTTCACCAAGTATGGGCAGGGGGGTATGCACCCCTGCACCCCCACACCCCCTGCTAATTAAATATGTCAACTCCAAGATTGCACTTCACAGAGAAAAATGGCAAACATACAATCACGTTTCATGACTGTCTGTTGTAACCTTAGTAATGTTCCTTTTTGACTTGCTATACTACAACACAACTCATGAAAGTGTAGTGAATTGCAGTCTTGGAGTTGATATATTTAAGTAGCAGGGGGTGTGGGGGGAGGTGCAGGGGGGCGTGCCCCCCTTCTTATATTTGGTGGAATGTAATCTGGTTTGTGTTGTCTTCAGTCAGTATATGTATCCTATGTGTTTTCAGTCTTATGGGATTCAGGCTTTTGAGTTTTCAGGCTTTTGGTCTTCCGGATTATGAAATTCGGGCTTGTGATATTTCAGGCTTCTGAAGTGAATCCAAACAGCCACATCAACCATCTTACTGGTATCGATGCTTAGCCAATTACAAGTAATACAGCTGTGTGTTGTTTATCCTCAAATAAATACTTTTATTCAGTCTGTGGAAAACAACATGAGCAGTTTAAAAACTGAAGAGCACAATAACAAAACAAATAAAACATCACTAAGTTTGCCTATGTATTCATTTAAAATGTATTATGTCACTTTCTGAAGCATGTCTAAACAAACCCTTGAAGACAGGTACAACCTCTTTACTATATAAAAAAACAAGTGATACAATATTTGATGCTATTTTTTGCATTTTATTTTAGTGATAGGGACAACAGGTTCTCCTGCATGTCCTCCCCGCGGTCGAGTGAACATGAAAAGACATGCAGGTAGGTGCATGTATGTGTGGGTGTGCCTTCTTTGAAGGTTGGGTGCAGGGCTGTCAACACGACACTGTAAAAATTCACTGCCAATCATTAGCGGACTGTAGTTCCACTGTGGCAACCCCTAACAAGGAAAAGCCGAAAGAAAAAGAAAATTACAGTGATAGGGACAGCCCCCTGAAATTTTTCTTGGAAATAAAACCCCCTGCCATGAGATCATGAAAGGCAAAACCCACAATATCACACTACCTAAATTAATGTACAGATTACTGTATGTTCATACTAAATTCGTCAGTTGAAGTTTCCTACTTTCTAGAAACACAAGTTGTCAACTCTGACTTGGATGTGTAACAGCTTACATTGATAATTAGCACATGATTTAGGAGTGAAACCACAATGTACATAAGAAAATTTGCTTTGTATGATGTTTTCCCTAGCCCAAAATGTTTCTGTAAGTGTATGTAAATTATTGCCCAGTATCTGTGGGAGGGTTGTGTAATGGTTAAGGTGCTTACCTTAGAAACGCAAGGTGCAGGGTTTGATTCTCACAGGGGGTAATTGGCTAGGCTTAAAGTAGTCCATAAGGGCAGTTAGCCTAGTAGTGATCTATGAATCTCATGAATAATGTTGTGGGTGTGTATAGAGAACAGAGTAAACAGTGAAATAAAAACAACCAAACAACAAAATCTAAACTTACCTTTTTGCAAACTATTGTATATGGTAGAACTAAAAATCATATTATATCTGCTATTTGGATGCATTTCAGCATTTCATAACTTTTATAGTGTGTACTGGCATGGTGATTGCACCAATGTCTAACAGTTTAGAAAAGAAATGTGGTTTCTGGTAGTGAAAACTTTTATGCACATGTACCATGAAGCTTTTGTCTCAGGGGCTGCATTGAAAAGGGGCTTGCTTGCTCAAGTGGATTATCCAGGCTAACAAGCACAAATAAATAATAAATAAAATAATTTGCAACTTTAACATGAGGAGTATAACTGTAAATGCAATTAATTATAAAATAAAGATGCTTTAGAAAGTGAACACTACATTATACATTTGTTAACCAGGGCAGAACATTGATCCAAATGGGCCATTTTCGAACCAGTTCAGTTTTAATTAAGAATGGGACTGAGAGATGCAATACATGTGAATATGAAAGTAGATTAAAGTGTAAAGTTTGTGGTCCTATAGTGTGGATACTCCAGGTATTATGTTAAGCAGCAGGTTGTGTGCAATACATTAGGCTGAAATTGCTTTGTGATAAAATCATGACTGTGAGAAATATGGAGGGGGTGGGGGTTGGCAAGAGAGTATATTAGCAGGGGTACTCTCAGGATAAAGCAGAGCGCCAGATGGGGCTCTAGTTATTCTTTTTATTAAAACACCTTTATTAAAGTCTTATGGTGTAAACAATGACATAGGTATACATACAATAATGGAAAAGAAAACAAACCATAGCAAACATTTTTTTTTTCATTTTCATGAATTATAAACATTTCCTTTCTAACAATTATCATTCACTCACACAATACAAAAAAATGCTAATTTCTTGGTTTCCTTTAACCCTCAGTCCTCCTCCTGAGCATTATTTTTCATGTAGTGATCCCTCACATTTAATTTATTTATATGCCATTTGCTCGGTTTCTTTTCTAAAGAGCTTATCTCCAGGTCTTTTATCTCCTTTACAATAGTGGGTATTTCAACTCCAGTTTGTTTAGATATTGATTTCCATTTCCTAGTAATTCCTTTGTTGCAGCTATTTGCTTTAAATATTGTAAGACCTTACCATGTCTTGGAAATTCTGATACTATAGATTCATAGATTGTTATTAGGCTAATGCCCCGGGGGGACTTCCTAGCTAAGCTTTGCCAAAATAATAAATGATGTCTTGTATCAAAACAGGACATTGAGGGCCAGCTCGAAATAATTATTTCCTTAGTTACAGTCATTTGCTCTCCCAATATTTCTGGTGTAGTACTCTGTGGAGAATTTTTAAAATCCACCAACTTATTACATTCCTAAAAAAACATTCTCTGTTACTTCTGTTTGTTCCATCACACCTCCAGCATTTGCTACTACCCAAGGAAAAACTTTCTGAAATCTGTTTGGGGTATAAAATATCTGTTCCAAATACCTCAAAGCAAAAATCCTAAACCTTCTGGACTATGTTGTACATTTAAAGGCCATACAGACATCCTCTCATTGTTATGTTGTATATTATCTTTCCAGTCTATTCTCTCAATCTTTTCTAACCTCCTCTGATTGATTCTTATGTAGTTATTATGCGATATTTTACATGCCTTACTAATTATCCCCTTTTTAACAGCAATTTCTGTTCTAGAATCAATTAAAAACTCCACCAGAGCAGTTTGTTTTCACTTAGCACCCTGCCACTTCCTTTCTCTTTTCCTATATCATGTTATCAAGCCGTGGTAAGGAAGGTAGTCTGTAACCTGTAAACATAACGCCTGCTTGTCCTCCTCCCACTCCTTTCTCTGTTTACTTACTACTTCCAATTCCTTTATTCCTTTGCTAATTTCCTCCAGTAAATTCCAGCCTATTTTGTAAGCCAATATTTCAGTCATTCCTATTGCTAAAATTCATTTTTACATTCTCCTTGTTTACTGACTTCATAGAATACATTCTGGCATTGTATACATTAAATATTCGGTATTATTGTTGTTATTCATCTTAAGGACCTGCATAAAATCCTACTCCCTCCTTACTTCTTGCCCACCCCCCAGATGTTTCATCATCCCTTTCCACTTTGATTTATAAACTAGTGTTTGCGTTATGTTCATGATCCTTGATGATGGAGCTCTAAAGTACTCATTCAAATCACGTGATTATAAACAATCTGTTTTTTTGGGGATAATTAACTTATCCCACTGAACTCTTGCCTTATTCCCCTCCCAAATAAATTATCTCAGGTCTGTATTAATTATGGTCTACATCTTCTCCTCTGGTTAATAAAAAAATATGCCTGACCTATATATAAAACTAAAAGAAGTTGAAACATTTTCACTGCTAGTGTCTGAATATCCATATCCATAATCAAGATGTTCAAACTTTTCAACTTTTGTATTATCTTTTGTTTTATATCTTTCTACATATCCTCAGCTGCTATAACAGACTAAGTTTTAATCCATCCACCTAAATACTTCATCTTAAGAAACACTGGAGACAGAGTCCTGAAGTTCAGTATAGTTTATTTATAGTGAAAAATGTAAATCAAATTTTATGTGGAAAGAAAACAAGCAAATATTTTGCTCAGTACAGTTCATGTTACTTACAGTCCAACTCAGTATTTGTTAGTCCTTTTTTAAAATCTTCCCACAAATCCTAATAATCCTCAGAGTTCACAAGTTTGATATTACAACTCCAGTCCAGCTTCCTCAAGTTAGGGTTGTCACATTTTTGGTGGTCCAAAGTGAGACACAGGGGGTGTGGCATTATTTGATACCACAGAAGGTGTGGCCATGGGTGGAGTATGTAATCAAACATGTGACAGCCTGGACATTCCAGAGAAGAAGAGATAGTTGCAAGGTACTGCAAAAAGCACATTTACTTCTGAACATTGCCTGCCAAAATAAATAAATACACACACACACACACACACACACACACACACACACACACACACACACACACACACACACACACACACACACACACTTTCACAGTTCTTGTAAAGGATCTCAAAGCAACCACTACAAAATCTATTTACAATGTACAATACATCCCATTTACTTCTTACTGCAGCATTAAGAAAAATAATAAAAAATAAAACAAAATAAATACATTTCCACATTTAAAAGTTAAATAACTAAAATAATAGTTATACTTACCACTACAGAGCAGAACATGACAAACATGGTCTTTACCTGGCGGGATGGCTTCCCACTATCCTTACCAACTCTACAGGTTAGCTATCTCACTTCCCTACCTCTGGGCTGGCAGGCATCCTTCCCTCTGGGCTGGCTGGCCACTTTGCTTTCCTTCTGGCTGGCTGGCCACCTTGCTGGTCTCCTGGCTGGCTAGTCCACTGGCTTCCTTGCTAGCTGGCCATCTTGCTGGCTTCCTGGTTTACTGGCCACCTTACTGTTTGCCTTACTAACTGGCTAACAGACCACCTTGCTGGCTGGCCTACTGGCCTCTTTTCTGGCTGGCTTGCTTAATGGACTGCTAACATTCTTACTGGCTTGCTGGATAACTGGCAAGTTGGCTTCCTTACAGGCTTGCTGACCTCCTTACTGGCTTGCTTGCCTACTTGCTGGTTGGCTTAAAAAAAAACAGATATTTTGTTTGTTTTAAACCCCCCATGGGTGTAAAAGCTCTGAAAGAGAAAGAGCTGTACAGCTGCAGGGCTTTGTAGGGCTCTTACTGATGTGAACCCTGGCCCCATGTGAATTTCAACAAATCACTGCACTATTTTTAACACCTGTACCTAACAGGGAGCAGCTCTCACTAAAGGTCCAATGGTCAGCCTTTTCTTTTCAGTCTCATAAGCATGGTGCTTGTTTGCCTGACCATAGTATCATCAATTTTTACAACATTTCAACTTGTATTCCTTGCGTTAGTAGTTATGACAGGTGGGTCTATATTAGTTTGCCGAAATGTGATTTCAGAGAACACCTAATCATTAACCACACTTCAGCGAAAATCATTTCAGTGATTCACTGAATTTACAAATGGCAATTAAATACTTGCCCTGCAGCACAGCAGACCGACATCTAAGTAAATCAAATTCGCCCAAGTGGGGGGGGGGGGCTTCACCCCCCAACTATATATACCAACTCCAAGATTGCACTACAGTGGAGAAAAGGGCAAAGTTGAGTAGTTGTCCAACTGCTTCTTTCCCCTTGGTAAATTCAGTGAATCGATGAAACGTTTTTGCTGAAGTGCAGTCGATGATTAGGTACTAATATAGACCATGATAGGCCTATAATCTCTAGACTGGTGATTCCTTGCTGTGAGAGAGGGAGGTGATATTGTGACAATACTTTTGTGCTGAGATTTAAACTCTGTAGTTCTAAGAGGCTTTGGAAGCGATTTTATTTACTTCCTCAACATATGTTGGTTTGGTGGATACATGCAAATATGTTCAAGCAGTACTGTGTAGTGTTCATAGACCATTGTTTTAAATGATAGCGTTTCCTCCATATTGAGAAAATACTTACACATTTCACAAATTGTACTGTGTACTTCAAGTAATATCTTACTGTTAATGAGTATTAGGAAATTCCTAAAAGTATTCAAAGCTGCAAGGCTGGACATGTTTGCCAGATTGTTTTATTTCTTGTCAGAGATCAATGACTCAAGTGCTGCCAAGCAGCTAGTCAACTGATGTTTGAGGTTTTAGAGCAAGAGGCTATGATTATTGGCTAAATGAAGGGTTACAGTAATACAAGAGTAATAGGAGAGTTTTCAACTATGGTGGGATCAGAGATTTAACATTTTTAACAGTTTAGTGGATTGGTATACAGAAATATGCAATAATTTACAAAAAATGTCCTTCCAAATGAACTATAAACATTCCTCCAACCTCAAGGATAGCAAGAAAAGATAAACCACTGGAGAATTTAGGCTGCCCATCCTATATCTAGGTTTACCTAAAAAGTGGCAAGGATGCTGTTATGTTTGGCATGTAGTGAAAATTTGTTTCAGAGGTGAGGGATACACTGGGTTATGAATCTAGTATGTCAACATATCTTACTTATGTGTTGATGGAAGGTTTGTTCTGTAAAAGATCAGGAGTTCCAAAAAGAATGGATCTTACATGTCTGGAAAGGACAGATACAGATCTCAATGAAGGAGTCTGTAAGAGACCTAGTACAAAGAGAGAGAAGGCTGCCAGTCTGGCCTGATAACTAAGATTTTTGAGGGCACCAATATTTTTAGTAATAAGATCTGGAATGTATATATATCCTCCTTGAACCATTTATGTCCTCCATAAACACAAAATTATGTGTGAGTGTGGCATCGAAGAATAGGATGTATTTTGGAAATGGAGGATTGCTAATGCTCCAGTTATGTCAGTACTAGCAAGGAAACAGAACAGAGTTAACGAGCTACATTTGCAGACATTGGCTGGGTGTTCACTTTATTGCAGCAACATAAAGGTAAGGCCAAGATTTGTGCTGAACTCACAGTTAATGGTACTACGTATATAGAACCTGTGGCTATAACAAACCTTCTGGCTGACAAGTTCAGTGAAAACTTCACTCCCCAGTTCCCGCCACATATACCACAAAGCATCCCAGACACCTGTCCCCCACCTACTATCTCTGAGGATCAGATCTTAAATGCCCTCTCCAACTCCAAAAACACAGCCTCTATGGGACCAGACAACATCCCGGGCTGTGTTCTACAAGGGTTAAAACAGGGATTAGCATCACCACTGAGCACAATTTTCAATCACAGCCTAAGCACTGACTTTGTCCTAGTGGAATGGAAAACAGCTACTGTTCATCCTTTGTACAAAGGGAGTGCATTCATGGACCCCAGGAACTCTAGATCTATTAGCCTGACCAGCCTTATCTGCAAGGCCATGGAACAAATCATCATGGACCTTATTAACAAAGATATAGGAAATCTCCAAATGCTTGACCCCACCCAGTTTGGCTTTGACAAGGGGAGATCATGCCTGTTAAAGTTGTTGGACATCTTTGAGACAGTCACCAAAGCCCTAGATGAGGGCAAATCTATGCATACAGCCTACATAGACTTATCCAAGGCCTTTGACACAATACCCCACTCAGACATCATTGATAAACCCACCCAGCTGGGTATCAACCTATATATTATCAGATGGGTTGCAAACTGGCTCACTGATGAAACTCATACGGGGCAAAATAGGGGACTCCACCTCCTCCGGCAGACCCGTAACCAGTGGTGTTCCACAGGGATCAGTTCTGGAACCCCTACTGTTTGGAATCTACTTCTCTGAACTACAGGCTAAAACTAAAGGCCTGTGGCTGACAAAGTCTGCTGATGACTGCAAACTGTGAGTGATCACTGAAACCCTTAGCGATGCCAACATCCTGCAAGAAGGTCTTACACAGACTAATGACTGGTGCCAGAGTCATGGTCTTAAACTTAATACAAAAAAATGCATTATCATCTCCTTTGGCGAACTACCACATCAATAGCAATACCCTAAGCACACAGTTAGTGGTGAGAGATCTGGGCACACAGGTTGACAGCAACCTTAACTTTAATCACCATGTCTCCACAGTGGTAAGAAGGGAATTTTATATTGCTCATCTCATACATAAGGGCATTGCCTCCAGAAAAAAAAATGTTATAACTCCCCTGTAATCTTCCCTCATCAAGCCAATAATAGAGTACAATGCTGTCTTTGGTATGTTCCTTTCCAAACACCTGCAGCAATTGGAGAGACCACAAAGGTGTCTTATGAAGAAAATTCAGGGTCTTCAAGATCTGTCTTATGTAGACAGACTGAAATCATTGTCACTTTACACTGTGTCATACAGACTGCTCAGAGGTTACCTGTGCCTTGCATATAAAGCAATCTCTGACCCAGCTTTAATGGAAATGCTGCACATTTGGAAGTCAAATGGCACATGGATCACTCGCTTAAAGGACCTTAACCTGGTATGTGACATCAACAGAACTTGCTGGAGAGATAGATTTGTCTAATAGAGGTTGCCACACCTTTGGAACAAGCTTCCTATTCATGTTAAACAAAGCCCCTTGTTGGCCCTATTTAAGCGCAATTTGGATGAATGGATGGGTAACTGGAAATTTACCTCGGGGGTCATGCCTCTCAAGTGTACCTCATTATGAGGAACGTACCTCATTGGGGGTCTTAATAATGTTCCTCGAAGTTTCACGAAGTTCCACATTGAAAGGGTCTGCAACACATTCAGTGTTGGGAATTTTTTAAGTGAAATCCATGGTAAATAGAAATAAATCATATTAATTCATTAAAAGATCTTCTTTATAAGTAAAACCAGCATATTTTAACCATCCTATGACCTACATAGCTGAAGTTGTTAGCAAGCCATTAGCATGTGTTCCACATTTTGCCCATTTGTTCCACATTATGAGGGCTAGTGTTCCTCATTTTGCAGATGGAGGGTTGAGAGCTATGCCAGGGGTTCCTCCTGTGTCCCTCTGGGACAGGGGCAATAGGTTGATGTTAGTGTCTGCTTGAACCAGACATCCTTGGGAACATGGGTTGAACTTGGCTAGGGGTCATTAGCCTAGTAACCTTCTATGATCCTATGATCCTATGAAAGATGCTACTGCTAATAAAGACACCTATGAGATCCAGAACTTTTTGAAGGCTGTTGCTCTGCTTCTCAAAGTCTAGTGTGTATTTGCTGCCTCTTACACTACCTGTATATGTTTCACTAGTGTGGATGTATCAGATGGTTATCTTATGGGATTTTAGTTGACTAGATTGACTTAGTTTGGGTGTTGTGAGTTTGCATAGCAGGCAACATAATTTATGTTTACTTTTAGTTTATATTTCCTTTAGTTGCACCCTACAGGGTGTTGCATTTCACAGGACCCACATCTTTAGGTGATGGTTCTATATTCTAAATTCTGGGTTGTTTTGTCATCTGTGCTGCTGGATGACCATTGTTTTTGACAAAGCGACTTGCTGTGAAGCTGCCCATTGATGTAGTGTGCTTTCAGAGAACTTGTCTTGATGACCTGGGTTTCAGTGATGTGGTAATTCGACTTAATGAAATAGATTCAAATGTAGGCAGATCATCACCCACACATTTGCTGTGTAACATACAACAGCAACCACTAACGTAGCTACTGACTCCATTTGCTGTATTCTAAAAGAAGCCTAGTTTGCAAAGCTTTAATAGGAATGAGGAGCAGGGGCAGAGAAGGCCCCTTTTAAGTCGGCAGATATCAGACCCATAAAGACATTTACTCTGTTTATTTTTAAAAAATGAGTCAGTGAGGTAGGCTATGGCAGGACTGTAAGTGTAAAATATACTGCATATGACAGGCTACCATATTTATTAATACAAGCTATCTTTGGCTACGTGTATACCAAATCCTTCACTACTTAGACAAACTATGTTGTGGCTAATTTCTTACTTATGGGAAAAAATAAACCAACAAAAGTGAAAATGCACAATATTACTACTAATACTACTACATGTTCAGTGAACACACATTTCAAAACAGTAATTAATTAGCAATTTGCCTTACCATTAGCAAACGCAGAGAATCATCCTGATTTATCTTGGACTGAATAGCTAATATTTGTCTTTGAATGGTGTTGCTCTTCTCCTTAATTATTTTCAGGTTTTCCTCTGTCTCCTCCAGAATTCCTGCTGCTTCTCTCTTGAGTTGTTGGATCAGTTGCTGCTCCTTGTCCTGAAGAAACTGGTGCAGTCTAACAAACTCTGATGTAATATGTTGTTCCAGACTCTGGGCCTGCCCCTAATACAAAAGTCCGAAACAGGAAATAAAGCCAAAAAGATACATTAGCATTTTTTTTCTTTCTACTCTGGAATACATCTGGCAAGAAAAAAAATATATATATAGCATAGACTGTTTACTCACTTTGATACTAGACACCTTCTGGATCTGTTTCTTCTGCAGCTCTGCAAGCACTTTCAGTCTGCATTCCAGACATCTTGAAGCTACTTTCAGTTTATCCTAGAGAGGAAAGAAAGCATTACATCACTTTTTTCTTCTCCAGTTTGTTTACCTGGACATAAGTCAGGTTGTTGATATTAATCCTGGTCTGGTAGACCATTTGTTTTATTCCACCTCTTCCCCCTTTCCGAATATGCAGTCACTTGAAAGATTGTACTCATTTGAACTACTAGATGGATGTGAACTGTGTTGGGCAGTGTAGTTCAATTCAACGAGAGTGTTGCTCCCATGAATCTGCAAAAATAAATGGATTTTCAAAGGCTAAAATATTCAGTTAAAAAGAGTTTTTATAATGGATTTTGTTTTGTTTTATAACATTATGAATGAATCTTTTTCCTTAACAAGGAGATGGAGGTAGTTAACAGCCTAACCATTCTATGACTGATATTCTATTTAGGGGTTTAGCTTCAATCCGAATCAGTTGGCCTATTAGCCAATCTATAATTCTTGTTCTAATTCAGGACTTGGCCTCCCCTCCAATCAGTTGGCCCGAATATTAGCCAATCTATGATTCTTATTCTAATTAGGGATTTGACCTCCCCTTCAACCAGCAAGCCCCACTATAAGCCACTCAGGAACCATAGCCTTACCCCTAAATTATAAGGGCTGTTTTCTACCACACTCCCTTGTTTAGGGTTATTTAAACAGCTAGCTTTATAATGTTTTTTCAGGAAGAAACATTGTATCTGATGAAGTCTGTTAGACGAACGCACACATTACTTTGAATAAACCAGGGAACTTAATTAAAGCTCAAAGGAGGATTGCTTCATGTTTTCATTGCTTGAATTTGAGAATGTGTACATTCTACTCTGGTTAGCTGTCTGCCTGGAAAATACCTACAGAAATACAGCAGTAGATTACTGTGAAGCAAGAGGCTTTTTCTATTGTTTTTACTTGTTGGTCCCTGGGAGAATCAGCCACTCCTTTGGGTTTGGACAGCCTATAAGGGGATCTCCTCCTCAATAGAAAGCCTACATTCTGTATCAATTCAACAAGAGGGGAGGGTTAAAAATAACAAGGTATAAGTAGGGCCACCAGTCTGGTGTACCAGGCTAGGTGGAAGAAACTGGGAAAAAAGAGAAATGGGTAATATATATGGTTTGGCTGTATGGATTTTGATGAGCAGTGGCTGTTGGAGCAAAAGGAGATAGACCAGACAGGAATGGGAAGAAAATGTGCTATTTGGTTTTCCGAAAGCGCTTACAATAAATTTGGTTAAGTAGTTAAAGCAGTTTTGGTGTTTGCTCCTTCAACATCGCATTTTGTGTTTACAAGAAAGGAATGAAACAGATGGGGTAGCTGCACAGTGTACAAAACATGAATTAGGAAATTGGTGTAAACCAGTGGATGTGTAGAGACTATGTGTAAAGGGAGAAGTAACTGGATTACTGGATACGTGAAGATATGCAATTGCTATATTTATTTTATTTTTATAGTGGCTGTTGTGATCTACACTGATCTAGTTACAACCCTTATATACTACTGTATTTAACTGTCCTCATATGACTAATGTGATCTGTGCTCCCTGTTGCACTGATGTAAGGAATTATTTTTATTATTTATTTATTTATTTATGTAACATTTGTTAACCGGGAAGGACTGTTCACTCTTTCTTGCCATGTTCTTTTTGTGGAGATTTTATCTCCTCCTGTCTTCACTGTAAGTTTAACCTCCCAGCTGGACATTTTTTGTTAACAAATGAAAATAAATAAAGGAATGAATGAATGAATAAATAAATAAATACATACATACATACAGACAGACATGCATAAGCAACTCTGGAAGGAAAATAGCAGTGCACTCAGGAAGGGGAATTGAAATCATGGGAAAAAAGGCATGACAGAGCAGTAAACGAAACCTGGTGGCACAGAAAATCAGGGAAGTTTGGGAAGACAGTTGTGTTGCTGGAGATACAAGGAATAAAAAAAAAACTTCTAAGCTTGTTTCCTCCCACCCTTTCCTGTAATCAGTCTAGTCCAGATACAGATTTTCTGTATCCAGGACAGTTTGTAGGCTCCTGAGGCCCCCAAGCCAAGCCTATCCATGTTGGAGGGAAGCCTGTTAGCTTATCAGTGGGAGTGGTAAGCACTAGCTAACCTATCTACCAAATAAGGAGTGGTTTCTGGCCCAGAAATTGTATGGCCATTTGTGCAGTTTTTCTATCTCTCTTAACTTTCGGATTTAAAAGCCTGCATTTGCACTTGTTTCCACCCCTTTCCTGTAACTAGTCTAGTCCAGATACAGATTTGATGTATCCAGGACTGTTTGTAAGTTCCTGAGCCCCCAAGCCTTTCTGTGTTGGAGGGAAGCCTTCTAGCTTATCAGTAGGAGTGGTAAGCACTAGGTAGCCTATCTACCAAATAAGGAGTGGTTCCTGGTCCAGAAATTGTAGTTTATTGGCCGTTTGGACAGTTTTTCCATTTCTTTCAACTTTCTCGTTTAAAAGCTCGAGTTTGTGCTTGTTCCCTGCCTTTCCTGTAACTAGTCTAGTCCAGATACAGATTGCTGTATCCAGGACTGTTTGTAAGCTTCTGAGTGGCGCCAGAGTCTGCTCTTCAATTTTTTCCTTAGATCTACTAATTCTCTCCTCTCCTGCACTTATACAAGCTTATTAGTCTAGCACTTTACCAGACTTCTTGTAGCAATCATTGTAGCACACAAAAGTGCTACCGGCACTAAACGTTCTACAAGGAAACAGATCCGGTACTTATTATTAATGCCCACCCCTCCAGGCTTGTCCAAAGGTCAGTTCCATGTGCTTTCTCCTATTAACCTGGTGAACTTGGGCATCCTGGGGCAATGTAGCAACTGCCTCATGTACACCAACAACCCTCTCTTTTTACCTTCCAACAGTCAAACTTGTGAGAGATGTACTTATATATCCAAACTGGAAGCTACGCACTCACCAACCAAGACCGGAATAGCTGGTCTAGAGGAGAAGGTCAACACTTGCACCACACCAAATGGAACACATAGCCCTCCATAACACACACCAGCACTGCCTTCACATAAAAACACAAACCACACATCCACCTTTGTGGAGGGTCTCAATAGAAATCTACCCAAGCAGCAGAGATCTCCAAGGCAGAAATGCACTTGACCACCAAAACACTAATCACGAGACACATAACTCTCCTAAAGAGTCTGCCACTCAACCAAAGCCCCTAAGGCAAAACAGCATGCCTGACACACTAGTTATAGGTGACTCAATAGTGTGGCACACTGATGTCCCACTCACTAGGTTAAATAAGGAGAAAGTAACAGTCAGATGCCTGTCAGATGCCAGGATCCACCGCATAATGCACGCACTCAGGTCCCTCAACAACAGGTACAAATACGACTCTGTCATTGTACATGTGGGTGTGAATGACCTGAGATGTACCTCCCTGGACTACATGAAAAAAGACATGGAGGAGCTCTCAGATTATGTATCCCAGGTGGGTATGACCCTAGCCCTGAGCAGCATCCAACCATCACCCAGAATGATACCACAGTACAAGCAGAAAATGACTGATTTCAACAATTGGCTAAGTTTCTGGTGTCATTCTAAGGGGATCCAGTATCTGTCTGCCTGGGATAACATGATTGACAGACCTCGATGCTTTGCCAGAGATGACCTGCATCTGTCACCCCTGGGCTTCTAGATACTGGCCAAAGCTCTTACCACCCCATATAGTGCCTTTTTTAGGTGGTGTTCCAAACAACAAATTACCACCATAACAGCTACAAACAAATGCAATCTGAGGGTCATGCTGCTCAATGCTAGAAGTCTAAATCTCAAAATGCACTTGCTCGAAGCACTCCTTAAAATGGAAAACATAGACATTTGTGCTGTAACAGAGACCTGGTTCAAGGCAGCAGAAAGCACCCCTGCACTACGAGGCTATAACTCATTCCACACCTTTCGGCTCCAGAACTTGGACCGAAGCTCCAAAGGCAGTGGTGTTTCTATATTCATAAAGGATGTGCCCACCTTCAGACTGGTAGCCCAACATAATGCATCAGAGATACTTCAGGTGCAGCTAACATTGGATAAGGCAGTTATTCAGGTCATAGCCTGCTAGAGGTCCCCAACCATGTCCCAAGACTCACATGCCACGTTCCTAAGTACTCTGGAGAACCTAACACTCTCTTACTACGTGACTTCAACTACCTCTCCATTAACTGGGTAAATTACTCATGTACCAATGCACTTGCACAACGTTTCCTGGAGTTCATTAATTCCAATGCCCTGGACCAGCTTGTTCTTACCCCCACTAGAGGTAGCAACATCCTTGACCTGGTCATTACTAACATGGGCGACCATTGCTCTACACCAATAGTCAGCTCCTCCCTGGTTAGAACCGACCAGAAACTAATCACCTTGGAAATCCCCCCCCCCCCCCCACAAAGGTAACCACCATGAAAAACTTCTCCAAAGATAACTTTGGGCTATTAAAAACAGAGGTGACTAACTTCACGGCACCCATGTAAAATGGAGAATAGTTGTGTGACCACAGAACCATACACCAATGCACTGTACGAACACGTACACAAATACATGGATCTCGTCATACCCAATAGAACCAAGATGCTCTCCTCCCAAAAAAGGAAGCCGATCTGGTGGTCCCCTGCCATAAACAAACTCTACAACAGAAGGAGGAAACTGATGCAGAATAAGGTGGAGTCCCAAGAATGGAAAAATTCCCTTATCAGCCTCAACAAAAAGTTGAGATCCCTCATCAAATCCTCTAAAGCTAGCTATGAAAACAGAATTGGAGCAGATAGTAAAGACAACCACAAGGCCTTCTATAGTTATGTAAAGAATCTCCACGGCAATACCCAGATTTGCTCTGAGCCACTGCACAATGGTACCTCCTATACTGAGCCAACAGATATTGCCAATATACTGGCCGACAGATTTAGTGCCAACTTTACCACCCCCAAAGGACCAATCACAATACCAGTAGATTGCCAGGCACCAAGTATTACTGCTGCACAGGTTAAAACAGCACTGTCCAAGGCCAAGAATACAGCTTCTGTGGGACCTGACAATATGCCTGGTTGTGTTCTACATGAACTACAGTGTGAAATGGCACCTCACCTGTGTGCCCTGTTCAATCCCAGCCTCACCTCAGGCTTTGTCCCTACAGAATGGAACACTGCTACAGTCATCCCTCTCCACAAAGGAGGAGTGACTACAGACTCTGGGAACTGTCGCCCCATTAGCCTGATGAGTCTGATATGCAAAGCTATGGAACGCATCATCATGGACCTAATAAACAAGAATATAGGGAATCTCCAAACTCTGGCTCCCACACAGTTTGGTTTTGTGAAGGGTTGATCATGCCTGCTCAACTCGGTCAACTTCTTTGAGTCAGTCACCAGAGCTGTGGATGAAGGCAAGGTGGTTCATACAGCCTACCTTGATCTGGCCAAGGCTTTTGATACCATTCCCCACTCAGGAATCATAAGCTTGGCATCAACCCCTATATCACTAGGTGGGTTGCAAACTGGCTCACAGATAGAACCCACAGTGTGAAAGTAGTTGACTCCAAGTCAGACTGCCAACTAATCACGAGTGGAGTCCCACAGGGTTTGGTCCTGGGTCCTCTCCTGTTTGGTATCTACCTCTCTGAAGTCCAGGCCAACACAAAGGGACTCTGGCTGACAAAGTTTGCAGATGATTGCAAGTTGGGAGCTATTATTAACTCCCCAAGTGATGCTGACATCCCACAGAATGGCCTCACTGAGACCAACGACTGGTGTCAGAACCATGGCCTTAAGCTAAATGCCAAAAAATGTTGTCATCCCCTTTGGGAAAAACCCAGTTCCCATGAATTACCACACAGATGGTAGTCCACTGAACACAGAAGGCGTTATAAGAGATCTGGCAAAACAGGTTGACAGCAACCTCTCTTTTGATCACCACATTGCCACTTTGGTCAGAAAGTCCTCCTATGTGGCACATCTCATTACTAAGGGTTTTGCATCCGTGAAGAAAGACTCTACTCTTCCCTCATTAGGCCAACCATTGAGTACAATGCCCCATTTGGCATGTACCTCACTAGACACCTGCAACAACTGGAGAGGCCGCAAATATACCTCACAAAGAGAATCCTAGGTCTTAAACACTTGTCCTATATGGACAGACAGCTGTGTTAGAAATGCTACATCTAAAGGAAATCCCAATCCCTCGCACCACCCACTCCAGAGACCTCAACCTTATTACCACAATTAACAGAACATGCTGGAGGGACAGATTCATAACCCAGAGACTGCCCATACTATGGAACAGACTTCCCATACATGTCAAGCAGAGCACCTCACTGACCATCTTCAAGAGAAATCTTGATGAGTGGATGGGAAACAGAAGATTCACCCTGGGGATAACTCCAGTGGCTCTACTCGACAGAGGCACTGGGAACTAAGGTTGGGTGGCACTATGCCAGGGTAATCCTATGGCTAGTCTTGTAAAGGTCCCAGGGCCATAGCTTAGTACACACCTTTGAATTTATGAACCTATGAATAGATGAAGATTACCAAGCAGGAAGTATATACTTTAGAAGTTTAAAAAAGTGACCTAATGTGGTGACTAGATGAAGGATGATTCTAGGTGGGGAAATAGCAAAATAAGCATTACGGGAAAATTAAAGATGGCCGAAAGTCAGAATGGCACGATGATTTAGGAGGGGCATTAGTGGCACCAAAGCCAATGGTTCCATTTCAAGGGAAATGGATGGAGTAGGAAGCAGGAGGGGAGGAACTTTGAGGAAGTAAATTCAGTGCCACTTTTGTCCTTGGTATGATGGGCCACGGTCTGATAAAAACACCAAGTAAGTGGAGGGACTGTTGCATGTAATGTAAGGCTGATTGACATTGCATGACACTGTGCGATGCCGGAGTGGTATTCCAAGGGACAATAGTATGTCTCTCAGTGGGGGGCTTCACTCCATGACTGTCTTAGGGCCTGAAGAATTCTGACAGATGGATTTTCCTCTGCATAGTTTCAATGCCTCTGACTTTGCTGGATCCCCTGCTTAGCTAAGCAGGCATCCAAGCAGTCTTCAGAAAGACATAGCTAATTTTATGCATACTTACTTCCTGCTGTTTCACTTCCAAGGCTCCATTATTTCAAGCAACTCTCCACACCCTATACTTGGAATGCATTCTTCTCATAAATTCAGTGTTACTTATGAACAGCAAACCTGAATTGCCAGATGACAGTCTAGTCTGATGAAAAACTGTTGTTTTTATCAAAACAGGAACACTGGCTCTTGACTACAAGTCAGAGCATATGCAATTTGATTTGATTAGAATTGTTAGCTTTATGCATAATTTGTAGTTATGCCTTTGTGACTGTAACTCAGATTTATTTGCTGCTGTGCTTGAAAAATGTGCTCAGTTCACAGTCTCAGTGGATGCAAACAGCTGAAAAAGATTAACATTTACTGTGACAGCCTTTAGTATTTAATATTGTTAATAACATTCTTCAGTGATGTAACATTTGAGTAGAACCAGAACCAGAATGCCCACTGATACTACATAACCTAAACAGAAGTTTAACTGCATTGTTCCCACACTGATATTAACAAACAGTTATTTTTTTATGTATATGAGATGTGTTTGGAGTTTCACGAGCAAGGCAAGTCAACACTTCAGGCAACACACGAATTAAGTGGTTTTCCCATGAATGATATCTTATTGTGCTCACTTGGACTATAATACTTCTCAACTGTACAGATTTTTGCAGAATGTCCAGGTTTTTGCCTCATATTTTTGGTCTGTTTTTCATAAAATTGTGGTTTTCTGACAAATTACTGACAAGTCATTAAAGATTTAAGACAGAAAATAATCACAGACATTTCAGTTTCAGGCTTCATACCCTTCAGAAAATTCATGCTAATGCAAAACCTGTTATTCTGCCAACTTCCTAAGTTTGTAAGATCAATATTTAAAAATTGTCCCTATTTTTGGCCCTTTGTTCCCCCCATTATTTATGGCTTTGTCCAGATTTCTTGCTCTAAGAGGTATTTCATTTTTGCCTGCCCTACCACTTTCACAAATTTAGTACACTTCTCCAGTTCACTCCCTGTACTTTGTTCTGTTTGTTCCCCAGTCTCTTTAGTCACGCACTCACTCACTCTGTACTTAGCCTTTTTAATTTTTTTCATGCTTTTTCTCCTTCTTTCTTAAGATTTTATCAGTGATTACGCCTGTTGTGAAATTCCACATTCTGATTGGTGCACTCTATTTAAAAGCTCCTAAACTCTCCCTCTCTCCCTCTTTTTCTATACTTCTCCCTTCATTATCTCCCCCTGTATATCATTCTATATAATTATTTTCCTAGCTATGATACATTTCAGCTGCAGCACAACATATTGTATTCTCCCTAACATTTAATGCGTTATTTTTACTTCTTTCATCCCTCTAACTGATTACCTAAGTAGTTTGTGAATGAAAGGGAGGCATTGACATGTTTGTTTTCATACTATTTGGAATAATTCCAGCTATTGTACCACTAGATACTGCTAAAGGTATGAAGTCTCCTATACTTCAGCAGCTTTTAGAAAATAAATGAAATCATTCCTTGGTGCATGTTGATATCCCATGGCTGTGTCCAAGGAACCCCCTAATAAGGAAACCTTTTTTTTAATCCACCCATTTGTTTCCCATCACTGAGGCCAGGCTCACCTGGGAATGGGAACAAAACAAGATCCAGTGTTCTTGTTTTGATAAACAAATCAGACCAGACAGTCTCCAGGTAAAAGTACCTTTATGCTTGCCTATCTCATGTAAACACCCAGCTTAAACAGTGGAATGGAGCCATGCAGCAGGCTGATCATGCTGGCAGTCCCTCACTTCCATAAGAGACATTGTCAAGAAGCATCCCCACCATGACCTTGAAGCACGGTAAGTGGTTTTCTCAGCCTCCAACAAGAAAACCACAATTTCCCATATGGTCCTTAAACACCCATAACCTTTTCCTCCACCCTAGAGAGGTGAGCAGGCCATGCTCCTTCACTCCTTTTCTCTCTCTCTACTTGGGTCCCTCATTGCCAGGTTAGGTACTCAAACCCCAGTTTCCTGGGTCACAGTCTGGGATCCATCCTTCTGTGCCATGAAGCTAGGCAATAAAGAGACATTTATTGTACCTCTGTTGTCATAACTGACATCTTACTTACTGCAGCATATCTGCAGCCCATTCTTTGCACCTACGCTCTCCAATGTCATGGTTTAAAATTGTCCATTTATTTAGGTTGGACTTGACAACAAGAAGTTTGGCTAGATATGCAGACTACTGGCCTTTATCTGAGACCTGAATTAAAGAAGGAATATCAGTCCTTGAGGAGCTTTTATCTGACTACCATATCTTTAGGAATTACAGCCTTGGTTCATTTTATTATATAACCCTTTAATGTCTTGGGATTGACCACACACCAGAATTGTGTTAAAATATTAATTAACAATTTCCCAATTGTGACATTCTAGAAGAAAACGACAGGTAGGAAATCAGAAAAAGCCCCATAAAAGGCCACCCACCCCCACTGTCATACCTGTTATCTTAAAATAACATATCTTATACCTGTATAGAGCTTAACTTATTATCCTGGAAAAGAACTCTCTTATATCTCTCACTGTGTAAATGGACTGTCTTACATCATAACAGTGTTAAAAGTATGATCTGTAATAGAAATCCTTATAGGTCTACATAATGCAGACTTGCTATCCTACAAACTTACTCCTCATACTTGTATCTGTGACACTGAGAAAGCCTTCCCATAATGCACAACTGTCTTTAAAATCCTGACCGCTGAAGCTTATCTTAACCTTGTTAAGACATTCAGAACCATAACTCAAAAGTGAGTAATTGGCAAATTAAAAGCCTTAAATGCAAATCTAAATTTAATGCACTGAGTAACACAACAATTAAGCATTACGATATAAAATTTCAGGATGGGTGGAGCTACCTGTCAATCACTATGGGGGTTACCGGTGGTTTCCCACTGGGCTTTCTTCTGGAGCCACTTCTTTTCAAACTATTCTCTTCCGCTATAAAAAATGTGAATGAGCTCTGGATACCCATGTATGCATGCTTTCAAACTGGGTAACAAAAACTGTGTAAAACAGTTTACAAAAATACACACTCCTTCAGTAGAAATTGCCTCATCTTTAATGTCAAGTAACTGTAGCATTCTGAAACTTGGCATAAAAAAGATAAATTACAACTAAAGAAAAAAAATAAAATCATAAAAAAGACACCATCAATAAACAACAATAAATGACAGTCGACAACTCTGAATACTGCATATCTACCAAAGATAGAAAAGCTTTTTCTGTGGCCCATCTATTTAAAGGGTATGTTTTATCATGTCAGGCAGAACACTGCACCGATTTATAAATCACTGCTCTGACCCACTAATGAATACAGGCCTGGAATTTACCTTTTAATAAGCCATCAAGGTATATTGATCCTTACTAGAAAACTAATAGTGCTGAAAGACTTTGCTATTTAGAAAAGCTTAAAGAATTGTCATTGTAGACTGCTTACAGGTGATCTTTTCTTGGTCTATAAGGCAATGTCTGATCTGGTTCTGTTTGAAGGCCTATGGCTGGAACACACCACAAGATAAGTTAATACTAGATTGGGGGACTTAGTATATGCATTCTTAAATATAGAGGGTGTTGTCCTTGGAACGCTGAATGGGAAGTAGAAATGTGGCTTTATATATGCTAAATCCAAGACTGTGGTACCTGGATGTATTCCCTAAGGCAGAAATATTTCAGACGTTACTAGATGCATAAGCCTCACATGGTTGGTTGAAGTGCTCTCCTTTTGAAGGCATTTAATGCAAACTACACTGAAAGAATGAATGAAATACAGTTTGAACAGAGATAATGCAAGTCTGGTACTTGTCCAAGATCACTGAATACCTGCAATAAGGGGATGTTCCCTTTTTTCCCAGTATTATATAATCTCGGAGTTCACATATTTACACTAGCAGGATACAGTCCCCCATATAGGGAGTGCAGGAGCATATGTGTGTGTGTGTGTGTGTGTGTGTGTGTGTGTGTGTGTGTGTGTCCCTCATTCTCTGTGCCAGTGTAAACCCCTGGCGATGTGACCAAGCTAAGGGCACCTCAAAAAATAATCCAAACACAGATGCCAGATGATTAGTGTCAAGGTCATAAACATTCTACCTCCCTGGCAAACCTGCATTTGACACCTGCAACCTGCCAAACAGCCAGACCCATCTTTCTTATTATCTAAAACAAAATTTGTGTCAAGGTCATAAACACTCTACCTCCCTACCAAACCTGCATTTGAGACCTGCAACCTGCCAAACAGCTAGACACATCTTTCTTATTAACTAAAACAACATAGGTCTCCATTTTGGATTTTCTTGTTATAACTTTGCTGTTTGCCTTGCCCGCATTTCTACACCACATTGCCAGGCTGCAGTTTTGCTCCCAAGTGAATCTCCTGCTTTAACTCACTCTTGAACTAGCCCCACTTCCTCTTGCCTATAGCTTCAATAGCTATCCCCCACTGTTATGTTTTGAACTGGAACCCTGTCATCATCTGTTTCTCTACACTCTCCTTTATCTGACCAGGGTTATCTACTCCTGTTGTTTTTCTTTGTAACCTACACCCCCACCTGCTGTTTCCACACTCACTACTTATTCTTGTCCCTAGCCACTCTTTTTCCCAGGCTGTTACATCTCTCCTATCCTCTTTATTTTCCTCTTCCCCCTCACTCGTTGCCACATAACCTAAAAGATGAATCTGAACTTCTCATTCTTTTTCCATACTCTTCGTAGTACCCCTTAGTTCTTTGTCTTTTTTAACTTACAAGCTTACCTTTCTGATTGTTTCTGACGGACCCTCTGCATTTCTGTCAGGTCCATTACCAGCCTTTCAAATACTCCGTTGGTACTTTTCCCACAGTTTGCTGTCTACTCGATCTAGTTCCTCCCAGCATGCACCAAGAGCTTTAAGACCTACTTTTAGCATTCCCCACCATCTTTTTCTTCCTTCTCTCATTCTCTGTGGCAGCGTAAACCCCTGGTGATGTGAGCAAGCTATGGGCACCTCAAGAAATAATCCAAACACAGATACTAGCTGGTAACTGCAGTTGTGTTTCACACTGCATTGTATTTGCAGCTATTTGTATTTCAATTATACTTTTGCAGCTGTTTCTCTGCCAAATGTCTGAACATCACTGTTGTTCATACTGATATCTCAAATTTACTTTCTGCAGCTATTTCTCTGCCAAATGTCTGAATATGATAACCCATACTGATATTTTAGTTTTGCTTAGCGACCAACCCTGATGTTGTTTATTGTAAAAACATATACTGATATAACAGTTTTGCTTTAAGACCAACCTCGCTATGATTTATATAGATATTTTTAGCACCCTAAGTGCTTTGCTTATTGCGTTTTTTTTTTTGTCATTTGTAAATATACCCTTTCAATCTGAATTGTTGAGGCTTACTATACTTGTCTCTGGGACTGTAGATAATTTACATGGGCCCTTTTCCTGTATACTGTTGTGTCTTTTTTATACTAGCCTGCAGTGACTTCAATCTGTGCAAACTGTGCTCTTTATTGTGACTTTTAAGATCTAGTATGCCAAATCCTTGACCTAATGTATGTGGATACTGTTTTTTTGTCTTTTTTTAGACTATTGCCCATTTTAAAGTTTATTACTACAACTGTCTACCACATATTCAGAGACCTGTATAGTTAAGCTCCTAAGTTGTTACACGGCTTCTTTTCACAACCCATATACGCTCCTTCTAACCTCTGTTTCTCTCCCTTTTCATAGATTTGTGTCAAGGTAATTAACACTCTACCTCCTGGCCAAACTTGGATTTGAGACCTGCAAACTGCCAAACAGCCAGATCCATCTTTCTTATTAACTAAAACAATGTAGGTCTCCATTTTGGATTTTCTTGTAATAACTCTTCTGTTTGCCTTGCCCTCACCTATGCACCACATTGCCAGGTTGCAGTTTTGCTCCCCACTGAATCTCCTGCTTTAACTCACTCTTGATCTAGCCCCCCTTCCTCTTGCCTATACCTTTAATAGCTGTCCCCAGTCTTATCTTTTGATCTGGAACCCTATCATCATCTTTTTATGTACACTCTCCTTTATCTGCTCAGACTTATCTACTCCTGTTGTTTTTCTTTGGAACTTGAACCCCCCCACCCACTGTTTTCATGCTCACTACTTATTCTTGTCCCTAGCCACTCTTTTCCCCAAGCTGTTATATCTCTTTTATCCTCTTTATTTTCCTCTCCCCCTCACTCTGTGCCATGTAACCTAAAATATAAATCTGCACTTCTCTTGCTTTTTCTCTACTCTTCCTAGTACCCCATAGTTCTTTGTCTTTTTTAACTTACAAGCTTAACTTTCGGATTGGTTTCTGATGGACCCACTGCGTTTGTGTCAGGTCCAATCCTCTCCATTCACCCTTGCTGCATTTGTGTCAGGTCCAACCCCCTCCGTTCACCCTCGCTGCATTTGTGTCAGGTCCAACCCGCTCCATTCACCCTCCCTGTGCTTGGGCTCACTCCGCTCCCCTACCCTACCGCTATACTTACCCACCCCTGACTTCATCAGATTTATACTCTATCCTCATTAACTGCACCCCTTCCCCTCCACATCATCGCTCCAATTAGGTCAATATACCCAACCGCATTCCCACCCCCACCCTTTCAACTACATACTAATTAGTCTCAGCATTACTGATAATTACATTTTCCACCCTCTTCACACTCCATTCATAATGACTTACTTTTTCCTAGGCATCCCATTCCTTATTCTGCTTACACAACTCTCCTCTTACCACATAAAACTACCCTTCTCACATACCTCGCCTATTCTTTCCTACTCTCTCTATAACCATAACAAAACCTACTCCTTCTACATCTCAGCATCATTCTTTGCCACCTCCCATTTTGTTTTATTTTATTTTACACTTGTTGACTGGGATAGTCTGACTGGATTCACGTCTATTTTCAGCAGAGGCCCAGGGAGAAAAGATCCAAGGTAAGCAGATACAATAAAAACAATGAAAACATATTACAAATATGGTATAGACAAAGAATACTTAAGCAAACATGAATAGACAAGTTCAACAGGTTAGAGTTACTCCTTGGTGAGAGTCAGGGGTAAGTTCAACAGCAATCTGATTAATAGATTTTTCACATTCTTGATAAGTGTTAGCCAGACTTGTTGGAGTGGCAAAGCCAGTTTAGTGCCAGAAGTTGTTTGAGTCTAGTTTTAAATTGGCCTAGGGAGGAGAGCAAAGTTCTGCCTGCAGAGTTTGCAAAGAGGGAATCACCGGCTGCATTCTTAATTTTGATTGTCTGAATTAGTAGTCTGTTCAAGGATCGAAGCAATCGTGGATTGTTATAGGGGGTGATAAGATTTTTAAGTGCCAGAGTATTATCTGGATTATAAAGGACTTTATTAGCCATAATCAGTAGGTTATATTGGACTAGACTGGGTAGTTCAAGCCACCCAAGCTGGTTAAGAATGATGCAGTGGTGTGTCCTAAAAGGCAGGCCAGTGGCAAACCTAGCAATGTGATTATAACAGGTTGAGAGTTTATTAAGTACAGTCTTGTTTAGATTAGAGAGTAGGGGGGATGCATATAGAAGTGGTGAAAGTAGGTAAAAGTGAGCTATGGCAATTTTGGCTGGAGGGGTGAGGAAAGATTTTATTCTGTAAAGTGACCCTAGTTTTTTATTGATGGCTTTGACTGATTAGCTTACATGTAGATCGAATTTTAGGTTATTATCAATAATGACACCTAATAGTTTTGTAGAGGGGTCGGAGGAGATTATTGTGCTATGATTTCCATTTATGGTAAAGGTCAAAGCAGCAGACCTTTGTGTTAGTGAAAATAACAGTATTTTAGTTTTTTTGGAATTTAGTATCAATCGATGTTCAGAGAGCCAGTTTTCTATACTATTAAAGGTGGTCTGGGTAGCAGACCATAAATCTGTAGATGTAGCTGAGGAAATCAGGGTGGAATCGTCAGCATATTGGATACAGCTGACACTTGGGATGATAGTATACAAGTCATTAATAAAGATGGAAAACAGTAGGGGCCCTAGTATGGAGCCTTGTGGTACTCCAAGGGTGTTAGTAGGTTAGAGAGCTTGTTCTGGTAAAGAACAGCCTGCTGTCTTCCATTGAGGTAAGATTTAAACCATTGAGGGGCTTTAGAATTTAGACAGAAAGTTTGCAGGGTGTGAATCAGAAGTTGGTGGTCAACTATATGAAATGTCTTGGAAAGAGCCGAGAAGAGGGCTGAGGGTATGTGATTACTGTTATAGTTATTGTTTATGGTATTGGTAAAAAGCTAGTAGGGCTAAAGTAGTGCTGTGGTGTGGACGGAAGCCGTATTGGGTATTTGCCATGAGGTGATTCTGGATTAGGTGGGGCATGAGTTGTTTGTGTACACATTTTTCCATAATATTTGCAAGTGGAGAAAGTATAGATATTGGTCTATAATTGGAGAATTCAGTGGAGGAGCCTCCTTTATGCAGTAGGATTACATAGGATGTTTTCCAAATGGTGGGAATTTTAGCCACTGTTATGGTGCAATTAATTAGTATTGATGCTAGGTAGGCAATAGCATCAGCTCATTTCTGAAGGTACTTGGTGGGGAGTTGATCAGCGGAGAGTGTGGTGGGTTTTAATTTTTTGATCAAGGCACGGATAAGTGACGTGGACACTGGTTGGAAGCTGAACGAGAGTAGGTTCATAGGGATGGTACTATCAAGGTCAGGGGAGCTATACATTTTCATTTATACAAGGTGAAAACTCTCTCTAACATCCAATCAAATGACAAACTAAAACTCCACAGCCCAAACCACTCACACCATCATACATCCTCTAAGATGTCTCTCCTCCAAGCTGGAGATATGCACGCCAACCCAGGACCTTCACCCCCTTCACTCAACCCCAGCATGCACCGCTCCCCACTCCTTCCTCCCCCAAACACACCTCTGACTACTCCACACTGCACCACTCACAAATCCCTAGACCTCTTCTCAATCAACATACAAAGCCTTACCAATAAAACCACAGACCTACACTCCTGGATAGCTCAACAGTCTCCTCATGTCTTAACCTTAACTGAAACTTGGTTAACACCACACACAGCTAATAACGAAATGTTACCCCTAGGCTACAGCACATTTAAATTAGATAAACAGACAAGAAAAGGTGGTGGGGTAGCAATCCTCTATTCTGATCTACTTAATCTCTCCCCCTTACAAACACCATTACCTAGCTTTCACCCTGTTGAACTAATTATACTAAACTGTCACCTGAACTCCCACAAAAAAGTTCATTGCCTTAATTTACATACCACAAGGGCTTAACATTTCTATCCTTGAAAATATACTTAATGGCTGACTGACAACATTTCCTATTAAACTATCATTCTGGGAGATGTTAACATAGACAGCTCTAAACTCATGCCTGACTCCCCCAATATGTGTATCAATCTTCATGGTTTCAAACAACTCATCACATTCCCCATTTGTATTAATAAAACTACTGGCACCAGTTCTATCCTTGACTGCATACCTACTACCAACCCTAATCACTACCTCAACCCCTGCACCCTGCCCAACTCTCTTAGTGATCACTTTCCCATTCACATCCAAAGACATTCTACTACAACACCTAAATCCCACATATGCAGAGACTACCATAAAGTATCCTCATTTGACAGTGATTCCTTTAACTCTAAACTAGTATCCATTAACTGGTCCTTGCTTCGCTACCCTCCCCTTAGTGAAGCTGTGGAAATATTTAACCAAATGTTCCTCTACATTGTAGACTATCTTGCTCCCCAAAGAAAAATTAGGATAAAAGCATTGTATACATCTTGGCTATCAAAACAAACACACTCCCTCATGCATAAAAGGGATAGTATCTGGAAAGCCTGGGAGAAAACCAAATCTCCAACCCTACTACAAAGCTACAAGGAAACCAGAAACCTAATGAAAAAATGCATTTATCAGGATAAAATAATTTACAGTATGGCACAATCCAAGCACCTCTCCAGCCCCAAAGCATTCTGGTCCACCATTAACAATATCCTACACCCCAGCAACCCCTTAACCCCAAACCACTTCCTCAATAACACACCACTAGAGACTGCCACCCTGCTCAATAACTACTTCATAGACAACATCTGCAAACTAACTCACTCTGACCATAACTCCAGTAGCCCCAACTCTTCCCCCTCTTCTTCATATATTAAAAAAAACCTTTCTCTCTTAAAACTGTTCCCACCTCCTATATAAAATCTTTTCTTCATAAACTTAAACCTTGCTCTCCATCTGCTGAAAAACTACCTCCCCTCTTTCTTAAGTTTGCTGCTGATTCCATAGCCCTTCCAGTCTTTACACTAATAAATAGATCAAATCAAGAAAGCACAATTCCTAACATCGGGAAAGCCTTCTATACTATTCCACTGCAAAAAGGAGGTAACTCCCCAGAACCCTCTAACTTTTGACCTATAGCCATCCAATCAACTCTTTCTAAAATTTTAGAAAAATGTATCCACTCTCAACTCCGTAAATACCTCATACAGGAAAACCTCCTAACCCTTACTCAACTTGGTTTCCAGCCCAACCACAGCACTGCTACAGCCCTCTTATCCTTTACTCATACCGTTGCTGAGGCCAGAGATAACAATCAAATGGAGTCCTGTCTCTTCCTAGACCTATGCAAAGCATTCAATACAGTATCTCACTCTAAACTACTGACAAGACTAACTGAACTCAACCTCTCTCCTGCCACCATGTAGTGGTTCTCCAGCTACCTTTCTAATAGACTACAATCTGTCCAATGGCTCACTTCTTTCTCCCCTTCTTGCCCGTAAAACTTGGTTAGAACCACACAGGATTCTATCCTAGGCCCTCTTCTATTCAATATCTTAATCAACAATCTCCACTCTACTCTTATATGCAGATGACTCCACTCTCATCACCTCCTCTAATAATATATCTCATCTCCTTTCCCTAACTCAAAACACATTAAACTCCGTCGATAAATGGCTTAATGAAAACCAGCTTATCCTAAACCCCAAGAAAACTAAACTCTTACTCTTCCTACCAAAATCACTCTCTGACCATAAATCTTCCTTACCATAGCCTCACTTGATAACACTATCATCAAAGCTGACCCTTACACAAAACTCCTTGGCACCATAACAGATGACCAGCTTAAACTTGACCAGCATATTCACCAGTGTATCAAAAAGACACACAAAAAATTAGGACTACTGTATCAAAACAAAAAATACCTTACTCCTGAAGCTAAACTATCCCTAGCTAGAGCACTCATATTACCTGGCCTCCTTTATGCCGCTCCCATCCTCACAAACCTACAATCCACATTAATTTCACAACTAGAGCAAACCTATAACAAAATTGCCAGATTTCCAACAAACCAAACTTACAGCTCTCACTACTGCATTGCACTAAAACAACTGCAATGGCCAGAATTCCCCCACCAACTTCTTATAGCACATCTTCAAATCACCCACTCCATCCTATACAAGCCTACTGCTTGTCCTCCCCGCTTTATTCTAGTTTCCTTTTACACCCCCACCAGATAATTTAGAAGCTCTGACCAACAGCTCCTTGAAATACATAAACCCAACAGAAATAACAGGTAAACTTCTCTACAACTACAATGTGTCTTTAGCTTGGAACAAACTTCCTTACCCCATCAGAAATACTTCAAATATTACTCAATTCAAAAAGCAACTAAAACTCTTCCTCTTAAGCTCAAGGATCTGTCCTTGCCAGGATCCTATCTAACCACTCCCATCCTTTCCAACCTTACCAAATTCTCCATCTCACTTCTCTCCCTCTATGATCAACTTCACAGCTACTCTTTCTCTCTTCAAACTCCCTTCATATAGTAGTTTTTTTTCTATACTGGTAATGCCAAATCTGTGTATACACTGCACTTTTCAACAGTGTAATTATGTATGTATGCATATGAATTCTACGTACTGTATCCTATTTTTGCCATTACTGAGATATTTACGCTGTTGCTACAATCAGTGATGCCACATTCTTTCAACTGCATTTTTTTGAAACTGTATTCTTTTTTTTTGGTGCTCAGTTCCTTTTTTTGTTCCTGTTTCCTTGTTGTACTATTGCACTCTAATTGCTATGTATAACTTAGAATATCTCTCTCTGCTTTACTGTGAATTTATTTATGTAAATACACTAGAGCTTTTCTCCTCGGGTCTCCACTGAAAATGGGCTTCTGGTTCAGTTGGACCAAGCCGGTTAACAAATGTCAAATATAATAAAAATAAATAAATAAAACTGCATCTGGCTAGTGGAGGATTAAATGTACATTGGTCCCTAGGATGTTTTCAACCCATGGGCCCCCTGCATACATTTTCAGGATCATGCATGCATTCTTTGATTGACCTTCCTAATTGTTTTAAATTATATTTCTTGTTTAATACAGCAATATTTGTTATAGTGCATTTTAAATTTGTAGTTCTGAACATTTGTTCAAGTATGCAGTGAAACAAAACGAACCAATAATGAGTAAAGTACCCATTTCCAATCATTTAAACTATAAAAAGCCACTCCAGCTGCTGTCAGTATAATCCATCAATATCCATACTCAGCAACTGCATCCACTAAATTGGCTGAGTGCACATAACATCTGATTGGGATAAAAATGGCCACAGTGAAGTATTCCAACTTGATTTACATAAATGTACACTAGTTCTGCAAAGACAGACTAATGACTTTTAAGCTTTATCAGCTCAGCAGAGTCAGTTCTTTTATCTATAGACATCTCTCAAACCCAGCAATTCTAGCTACATTGCTGAGTACATCTTTCACATAATAATAATAATAATAATAATGATGATGACAAAAGTCACATATTTCAAATACTTTTCACACAGGCAGTTACCAAAATTGTCCTACTTAATTCACATACACACACACACACACACACACACACACACACACACACACACACACACACACACACACACACACACAAACACTAGTCCTGCAAAACCAGATTAAAGACAGATTAAAAAATGCCCAGATAAGAGCATAAAACACTTTCATCCACAGAGAACCCCCCCACAAGCAGTTACATCCACTTTGTTGATGTTGTACATCCCTTATTGTTATGAAGAAATAAACTATACATACTTTATTGGTAGCTTTGGATGAGCTACATTAAACTGAATAAAATCACAAGCATCACACCACTAGAGCTGGCCAAGTGTAGCAAAGTTTAGAGTATTTATGAAAGCATAAGAAATATTAATCACCTGATAGCATGTTGTTGTTGTGTCTTTCGGCTTTTCCCGGTTAGGGGTCGCTACAGTGGAACTCCGGTCCTCTAATGATTGGTAGTTGATTTTTACGTGCCAAGTTACCAGCCCTGACGCACAACCTTCAACGAAGGTACGCCCAATCACGCATGTCTCCACACAGAAGACGCTCTAGCTGAGAATCGAACGGGACAACGTCTTACTGTGAGGCGACATATGCTAAGTTAATATGCATGCTAAGTTAATACACGCAATCTCTGCAGAAGTAAAAGTCATCTGAATAACTCTACATCAAAGAGAGCCATTACTAATGCAGAAGTTGCTGCTGGCAAACAACTTTGCATGTTAGAGTTTCACTTGCAAATGCAGTGCTTGTTGCCCTTCTTAAATTGCCTATGTTGCATTAAAAAAATGGTGTACTGGTGATATTGCCATGAGATTTCCTGAAGTTGATCAGCTATGCAATAGGGGATGGTAGGCAGAAAATGACAACAAGATTATAGTTACTAGGCATGCAGTCTAGGGGACCATTAAGGAGCCTAGCCCAAATTCGTAATTGTTCCAAAGCACTGTCTGGGTAAGTGACTTGCTCAATGTCACACAGTGGGTAAATGAAGATGGAAAGTTACAAAACCTGTACCTTTGCCACAGGCAGCAGCTCATTGATAAATTGCAGCATTAGTCCTCTGCACCAGCTGCCAGTGTAACAACTTTTAACTAAATGCTGAAATCCTTTGCAATCTGATGTTGTAAAGAAGACTGTATCATCATTCCAAGTACT
Source organism: Protopterus annectens (assembly GCF_019279795.1). Taxonomy (NCBI): domain Eukaryota; kingdom Metazoa; phylum Chordata; order Ceratodontiformes; family Protopteridae; genus Protopterus; species Protopterus annectens. Next base: position 1,522,741,040 of record NC_056744.1, read on the forward strand.
GCTGACTATATGACCTGACAAATGGTTAACCCCTCTGCAGTTGCTGGAGGCTGTAGAGATGTTACTGCAAAAACATATTACTAACATGCAACATGGTTATACTATATTACACACTCCAGGCCCATAAATTAATTAATTCATTATTTAGTGCAATTAATAAAGTAAACTAATTGTAGATAATATAAATGCTACAGTAGCCATACCTCTCAACTGTACAGATTTTCGCAGAATGTCAGGATTTTTACCTCATATTTTTGGTCTGTTCCTCATAAGATGTGTTTTATTTATTTATTTATTTAAAAATCATTGGGATAATCTAAGGATTAAAGTCACTAAATAAAAACATGCATTTGAGTTTCAGACTTCATATCCTTCAGAAAATGCATGATTACATGAATCCAATATTTACAACATGTCCCTATTTTGGGGCCTTTGCCCCCCCCCCCCCTTCCATTATGTCAGGCTTTCTCCAGATTTCTTGCGCTAAGAGGTAGAGAGGTATGACAATAGCTTTTGTTCAACAATCCACAAGTCATCCAAACAACAGAAATATTATTGCATACAGAATGCTGTTTTTGGGAGGGGGTTCTTACATGATTGCAGGGCACTTACATCTCATTTTTGACTTCCCCGTGTCTTCTGCGTTAATAGGAATAGCTATCCCTTTTGACATCACTCAGTACAGGTCTGTTGTACTTGAAAAGTTAATTATACAGTATTGTTGCAACCTTCAGTGTCAACAAAGCTGTATACAGGTTAATGAGTCAGGCTCTTGACAGCCATACCAATATCCCATTACTTGGCTGTGTCTACCCAATTACCATAAACATGGTTCAGACCTCTCAGCGTACATGTTATTTTCTTCTTTTCTTTTACAATTAGCACACAGATATGAATTTCAAATTTTACAGAAATAAAACACTTGACTGCCAATTTCTAAACAAAACACTTTCACATTGAAAATAGACAACATAAAGCTTGTGAAACTCTAATGACTGTAATCCTCAGAGATTTACCAAAGAAAAAAAATCTAATGGTAGTTGGTGTAGAAGATTAAGACACTTACCTCTTGTGGGCAAGGTACAGGGTTTGAACCTAAGCATGTCATTTAACTGCAATGCATCCCTAAACAGAGCATTTCAAGCACACTCGCAAATCCACTCCTTCACAAATACTTTGCTAGAAGTAAATTGACCCTGTCATGAACAGAATGTGAAGTGCTGAACTTGTACCGACTCTGTCACAATCACTGGTGTGATGTGAAACTGAGCTTGTACCTGCTCTGTCACAAATGTTGCTTTGAAGTTATCATGAATGCTGTACAAGTACTGAATGCTGCTGTGAAAACTCTCCTCATACCTGTAATCAAGTCATCTACCTGCCCATTCTCCACTTCATTTTCTTGGTGTTTATGGCTACCAGATCTGTTGCTGTAATCTCGTGCCATCACTGCTTGCTCCTTTCTCATTGACTGGAAGTAGAAAGCAGTAGCACGTGGATGTGCAAAGCAAGAACAATTTCCTTGTTCTTAAAGCAACAGTTCATGAACATGACGAATGTAGGAAAACTTTTTTTTTTTTTAATTTAATGCTGTATCTGGGCCCCCAAGCCAACACTGGACTCTAGTTAGTTGCCTAGGTTGCCTAGTGCTGGATTTGGCCCTGCCTGCTAGCAGCAAATGTATTTATGCACATATCATGTAATCAGTGTCTTCAGTGATCTGACACAGTGCTGCTCAAAGGTTTAGCAGACATAATGGTAAGATAGCAGCATTGTCCAACACCGTATGTAAAGCCAAACACAAACTATGCTACAGAACATCATTTGTAGTGGGGAATGGGGAGTAACCTATGTTGTCAAATTAGGGTTAGTACTCTACTCAATCACCCTTCAGTATCCATGCAAACTATACTACAACAAGCAGAGACAAAAGTATGACTCATTTTGCAATAAGAAAGAAACACAATGTGGTCTACTGATGATGCAATAGGACTTGGCAAACAGCAGAAAGAAATGGCACATGATGTCAAGAAATGCAAAGAAATGCAGTTCAGAAGGAAAAGTCTAGCCAAAAGCTACATAGTATTGAATGAAATGTCATCAACAAAATTATGGAAAGAAATTTTAGAGTATTTCATTTGAATTACATGTAAAAAAAGTCTTTGCTAAAAGGTTGTAGACAAAGCTTAATAATCACAGGAAAGTCATCACTAGTAGGAAAATGGACATTAACATTCTGCTGTGCAAATAATTTCTGAGCATCACCCTGAGTACTACCTAGTATATCATCATGAGGGAATTAGTAGGACTGAACACATTTTGAGACTTGCCAGCAGGACAGCACAATTTATCTCCTAAAGCCATATGAGTAAGCTTTAATGTAGCTTACTTAAGAAGAGACGTGAGAAGGAAGATGTAAAAAAATACTTTGGTATACATTAAACAGAACTACGAAGCTGGTGATATAATCTATTAGCAAAGAAATGATGAAAGAATAAACAGACAGAATCTAAAACTAGAGGAAACATGGTCCAGGAAAGATGAGCAAAACAGTTTTTAATCTGAGAATTATGGATGTGTGAAACAACCTTATACCATATGTGCTTGGTTCAGCAACAAGTGGACACCTAAAATGGAAAGATGGAAGAGTATAGCTGTCTTGGAAAGGAGGAAGAACATTTAAACTAGACACCTGTCAGACTGCCTCTGTGTTGTCAGCAGTATCAGTTTATATGCAGTACCCTTAGTCCAGAGTCATTGCCTTTAGTTTTTACAGGCTTTTCTTGAATTCAAAAAAGCAGTACATGAGATCTACTGTTTTACCAGGCTTACAAAGTGCTAAACATAATACTAAAAACAAAATATTTCATAAAGGCAATGTTTATTTACTTATTTTTATTGACTCATCTTCTTTTCTCCACTTATCCACAAAATATATACCTAGTGGCTACAGTTGCTGTTCCAGGACCTGTCCCATTATTATCCCATACAATGTTTTTATCCTATCCCAGCAAATTTATAAATGAATTAGCACTTATATTTATTTATCTGTTTCTCTTCCCAGTATAAATCATTAAGAGAGCTGCTGCTATTGCCTTCTCTGGTCAATATATAAGCAATAATGCCCAAAATAATTATCAGTATTAAGGAATAATAGACTAATGAGACTAGGTATTGTAGCTAGATGGTGTCTTAGACCCTGGAGATTCATTATTCCCTGGTACTGTCTATTCCAGGTGGTATTACTGCACTTAAAATATGAGCACAGCCACAAAAAAATTATTTGAACTCATTAACAAAGATAGTGGGGGAATTTAATAAAACCTACATGGATTTATTTTCCATATAGGCATGGTGGCACACTGCTTACACAAAGGTATGCAGGTTTGTGATCCAGTAAGCAGAGATGAGTGGCATGCATGAGCGCGCCAACATGGAAGTATCCGTGGCATGCAAATCACCTCATAAGCAGGTGTATTACATGCAAATGAGCGAGGTAGAGTGATCCAGCATGCAGATAAGCAGTCCTGCAGACCTCGTGTTGGAGTCCATAATGTACATGGAAAAATCCATGTACAGGATGTTAAACAGACAACAGGGTCTGTAAAAGTGCAGTAAGGAAAGAAATAGCATAGCAGACACAGATAAGTGCAAAACTATTCACCGCATGTCCAAAACCATATGGAAAATATATATTTTTTAATAATTAGGGTATGTTTGCATGGCGTGCCACAGTGTGCAAACATGCAGTTAGAAAGGAGTGTGCAGTTAGAACTTGAAGACTGCTGGAAAGGGGCTCAGTTTTTAGCTTTTTTATTGTTTAATTTGTTTAAATCAGTTTGCTCGTTTGCTACTGTTATATTTAAAACAAAAAAGTTCTAGCTTGTTTTCCCACCTTTCTTGTTACTAGAGTAGTCCAGATACAGATTTGCTGTATTCAGGACTGTATTGTAGTTTCTGCGCTCCCCAGATCATTTTGTGTTAGAGGGAAACCTCTCAGCTTATCAGTGGGAGTGGTAAGCACTAGGTAGCCTATCTACCACAAGAGGAGTGATTTCTAGCTCCCTTTCAACTTTCTGGTTTAAAAGCCCGTGTTTGCATGGATTAGCGTGCCGTGCAGTGCCACTAAGCCAGGGTAAACTATTACTGGAGCCAGAAAGCCTGCTCTTCAATTTTTCCCTTAGATCTTGCTAGTTCTCTTCTCTCTTGCATTTAACTAGCTTATTCACCTAGCACTTCATCTGATTTCTTATAGCAGTTACTGTAGCACACATAAGTGCTAACAGCACTAAATAGCCTATAAGGAAACAGCTCCAGTACTTATTAATACTGACCATTTCTCCTGGCATGTCTAAAGGTCAGTTTCCTGTGCTTTCTCATGGTGAACTTGGGCATTCTGAGGCAGTGTAGCAACTGCCACATGTACACAGACAACCCTCTCCTCTTACCTCCCAACACTCAGACTTGTGAGAGATGTACTTATATATCCACACTGGAAGACATGCACTCTTCAGCCAAGACTGGAATAGCTGGTCAAGAGGAGAAGGTCGACACCTGCACCACACCACATGGAACACATAGCCCTCCAGAACATCCACCATCACAGCTCTCACATAAAAACACAAGCCACACACCAACCTTCACAGAGGCTCTCAATAGAAATCTACCCAAACAGCAGAGACCTCCAAATCAGAAATGTTCTCGACCACCACAACACAGCACAAATCACAAGACACATAGCTCACCTACACAGTGTGCCCCTCAACCTAAGCCCCTAAGGCAAAACAGCTTGCCCAATACACTAATCATAGGTGACTTGATAGTGAGACACACTGATATCCCACTCACTATGTTGAATAAGGAGAAGGTAACAGTCAGCTGTCTTTTGGGTGTCAAGATCCGACACATAACACACTCACTCACGTCACTCCACAACAAGTATGACTCTGTCATTGTCCTTGTGGATGTGAATGACCTGAGACATACCTTCCTGGACTACATGAAAAGAGACATGGAGGAGGTCTCAGATTATGTGGCCCAGGCAGGTATGACCCTAGTACTGAGCAGCATCTTATCATCGCCCAGAATGATACTGCAGTACAAGAAGAAAATGACTGACTTCAACAATTGGCTAAATTTCTGGTGTCATTCTAAGGGGGTCCAGTATCTGTCTGCTTGGGATGACATGACTGACAGATTTGATGCTTTGCCAGAAATGGCCTGCATCTGTCACCCCTAGGTTTCCAGATACTGGCTAAGGCTCTTGCCACCCCTACAGTGCCATTTTAGGTGGTGTTCTAAAGACCAAATTACCACCATAACAGCTATAAATAAATGCAATCTGAGGGTCATGCTGCTTAATGCTAGAAGTCTAAATCTCAAGATGCACTCGCTCGAAGCACTCCTCAAAATGGAGAACATCGACATTTGTGCTGTAACAGAGACCTGGTTTAACGCAGCAAAAAGTACCCCTGAGCTACCAGGCTATAACTCATTCCACACCTTTCCACTCCAGAAAATGGACCGAAGCTCCAAAGGTGGTGGCATCTCCATATTCATAAAGGATATGCACACCTCCAGACTAGTAGCCCAGCATAATGCATTGGAGATACTTCAGGTACAACTAACAGTGGGTAAGATGACAACTCAGGTCGTAGCCAGCTATAGGTCCCCAACCGTGTCCCAAGACTCTCATTCCACATTCCTAAGCACTCTGGAAGCTACAACCCAACACTTTCATACTGGGTGACTTCAACTACCCCTCCATCAACTGGGAAAATTACTCATCAGTGGTGGCTGGTGACTTCAAATCAAAGGGGAGCTGCAGGAGACATCTGAATGGGTGGGGTCAATGGGAATGGGAGTGACCAACCAGAAAGGGGAGGGGCTATGCTCAAAACCACAAAAACTGTAACTTTAATTAAATACTCTGCCCTGGGTGCCAAGCCATCATTATGAGAGTCCAATCAAGACAAAATGAAGTGTAGAAGAAAAAAATATTTCAGTGCATTGGCTGCATGACAGCTTACTTAATATCTAGATAGAAACAAAAAGGTTCTGAGGCATGAAAAAATAAATTACTTTTTAAATACATTACTGGAATGCCAGTCAAAATCAAGTATAAGAAAAACAAGCAGCAATCAACTCAAACCACTTTTCCTTGCACTGCAGTTCTAATTATAATTTATATTCAGCTTTATTAAAGTACCAAGTAACATGCTGAAAGTAGCAATCTCTGTGATACCCCCACTTGTAAAAATGTTTCCTATGCAAAAAAGACCTGCTGCCTGACAACAACTACTTGTTTCATGGGGAAAACATGAAAAGCAAACAAGAAACACGCTCAACATACATTGCTTAAAGGATTACTTCACAGGTTATGGACCACACATGATAGACTGGCATTCTGTTTAGTTTGCAGGTAAAGCCTGCAAAGATGACTGCAAGTCTCCAACAAATATAATGAGCTTCTTAAAATAATGTAATCCTGTCCTTTATTACAAATACTGTCATATGCATTTCAATAACCAAGACTTACACATTATCTAGTTATGTAAGTATTCTCTGCATGGCAACAACAGAAAGGCTATCAATGTTGGCAATTCTTTAACAGTATGCTTATTAAAGCTTACTTGCATCTTACAATCTCAGACAAGCTTACCTGATGGTCATTAAAGCATTGCTACTTAAACACAGAGCAACAGGCACTTTTTGAATAATAATAAGCAAAAATCACCATTATAAAAATATGACGGAAACCAGAACATTCTACAAAATCAAGGACAGATGAAAAGCCACTGTAGTACTTGTGTCTACCTTGGATGGGGGGATACTCTGCACATTTACATTGCATAACTGCTCCTTGCCTTGCTTGGACACATCCAGAGTCACTACATGGGGGAGTGGGGTGCAACAAGTATGTCACAATTTGACATGTCTCTGGCTGACTGTGATGGCCCTGACACATTTGTCATACCTCTCAACCTCACAGCAAGAAATCTGGACAAAGCCATACATAGAAGTGGGACAAAGACCCAAAAATAAGGACAATTTTTAAATATTGCTCTTATAAACTTGGAAAGATAATAGAATAGTAGGTCTTGCATTAGTATGAATTTTCTGGAGAGTGTGAAGTCTGAAACTGAAATGTCTGTCATTACTTTCTAACTTCAGACTTTAATGATTTGCCACTAATTTGCCAAAAAACACAATTTTATGAAAAACGGACCAAAATGTGATACAAAAATATAAAACAGCCACACAATACAGCTGGGAACCTGTCAAAGAAGGGACACCTTTTTAATATTAGTACTGCTAACTTGAGCAGCTGACAAAATAAAAGAATCTACATGCATTTCTGAAATAAAAGTAATCTATAACTCTGATTATTGCAGTTACTTATTAATTGTAAACCCTCCACGTTTTCTTCCAAAATTGCCATTTTGGGAGAGATTATTAGGGGAATAGCAACATTTTGAGCCAAAATCGGGGGCAGTTGAGAGGTTTGGATATACGTAATTCTATAAAGCAATTTATTTGTATGTACCTCTCTACCTGTTAATGCAGGAAATCTAGACAAGGCCAAATATATTGGGGGAACATATAAACAGTACTAAAAATTGCTCTTGTATAAACTGAGGCAGTTGATAGAATAACAGGGCTTGTTTTAGCGTGCATATTTCTGAAGGTTATAAGTCTGAAACTCAGTGTCTGTCATTATTTAGTGATTTAATGATTTGCCAGAAAACCACAAATTTTATGAGGAACAAACCAAAAATAAGAAGCAAAAATCTATTCATTCTGCAAAAACCTGGACAGTTGAGAGGTATAGTTCAGCTGGGGGCTGTCTTTGAGTTTGCCCCCCTTCCCCCTCAAAAAATCATGGTCAAATGGAGCCTCCCCCCTGCAGCCATTTCAATGAACCATTACTTGGCTATTTTACCCCATTTAACATAAACACTAATGTGCATACTGCTTTACTTTTGCGATGATTTGGACTTCATTTGAAAGTTTTATTTTGCATTTTACAGTGCAAGCACTAATAGATATCTGCTAAACAAAGCAATACAGTCTCACAATGAAAACAGACTTAGCATTAGCATTAAAACTTCTCTGCCCTTGAAACTCACATTCATTGAAACAGCACTGAAACCCACATTCAAAGAAAATACATTTTGCCAGTGGCAGATAAAGATTAAATTTGGGTTTGGGCTGTTTTCAAATCACAGGCCCCTTGCACACAAAGCATATACATGCTCTTTCATACACCTTCTTGATTGTATTAAATTATATTCAGTGTACAATACAGTACAGTTTTAGAGGGCATTTTAAATTTATTGTTTTGAACATTTTTCCAGTAAACAATGAAACAAAATGCATGCACCAATAATGACAAAACTGCCCAATTCAGATCATTTCCATTATAAAAGTCTACTCAAACTTCTACAGTCCACCAGTATCAGTATCAGTAAATATGCACAATCTCTGAAGAAGTAAAAGTCATCTAAATAATTCCACATTAAAAAGATGTGTAACTCATGAAGAGTTTGCTACTAGCAAACAACTTT